>NC_086448.1:346301624-346601624 GCF_028390025.1 Pseudophryne corroboree | reverse complement strand
TTGATGTTGGTAACCATCACACTCTGATGGCCATCCCTACTGCAGATATTACACTAGAACAACAGTTATACTGTATGCTAGCATCTGTGCATAACTAGACTGGATATTAAATAATATACTTATATATTAGATTAGTGTATATGATTGTGGTTAGTCAATAAATCAAACTTTATATCTATATGCATTTTACACAATAGACTATTTCCTCTCCCACATTTAGCAAACGAAGGGAGAAGAAAACTATATCATAAAAGCCAGCAAGTATCAAGTTGGTATTTAAGTTCAAAACAGCAATTAAAATAGTACTTCTATAACCAAATCTAGATAAAACTGCAGAATGCATTTCACAGGTGTTCGCATATTTATAATTTACCTTCCACCAGTCTTCATTGGAATCATCCAATATAGTTATTCTATCACCTGGTCTGCAAAAAAGACAAAAAATGTTAAGTGTTTTAAAGAAGTTGTAAAAGTACTTTTTAATGCATATATATGATGTTGAAAAATATTGATTTAAGAATGTATTAATTGAAATTATTGCTTTATAAGAATGGTCTACTCTTGGACTATCATATATAAGTTAAGTAATTATATGCTGCAGTCACAATTCATATTATGTTCTGATGAACCTAGATATGGGAAAGTCTCTGAAACTAGAACTAGCAATATATTAATATATTTTTTCTACAATATTATTTAATGTAGAATTTAGCAATATGTAAAAAAAAGGAAGGGAACAAGAAAACATAATGAAAATAGGAATGACTGTAAATGAATGCCATAGTGAAACCATAAAAGGAAATGAAGTTTAAGTACAGTATACCCACTACAGGTAAATAACAATAAAGGCAGGAAGGCTAGAGGGAATAAAAGGGACTTAGAAATGGGGGGGCTGGATGCAGGTGACTTATCTTTAGGGAACTATCAGAGAAAATGTTAATACTACTGCAATTGTGGTATAGTGTGAGTGGAAAGACTCCAAGTAGGTACTGCATGTTGTCTTTGTTAATTTAAGTAATCCTATGAATATGTAAAAGTAATATAATCTCCGCATATTACTAAAGGTAACATAGTAACATAGTATTTGAGGTTGAATAGATGCAAATTGCCCATCTTGTTCAACCTGTTTTAAGTTGTGATGATTCTACATACTTGCTAAATAATGTTTTATGACTAGTTAGCTACTATAACTCATGTTACCCCCGGATTAACCATGTTGATATTTTAAGTATTATAACCTTGGATAGCTTTTTCATTCAGAAATGTATCCATTCCTTTTTTAAATCTAATTACAGAGTCCGCCATTACCATCTTCCCTGGCAGGGAATTCCACATCCTGATTGCCCTAACAGTGAAGAACCCTTTCCTCCGTTGCGTTCGGAACTTTCTCTCCTCCAGTCGCAGCGAGTGCCCACGTGTCCTAAACTGTGTTCTTTTAATAAATAATTCCTCTGATAACTCTTTGTGATGTCCCTTTACATATTTGAAGATATTAATAATATCTCCTCTTAGGCGCCTCTTTTCTAGTGTATACATATTCAGCCTAGTAAGTCTTTCCTTATAGTCCAGTCCTTCTAGGCCTTTAATCAATTTAGTAGCTTGCCTTTGAACACTTTCGAGTTCACTGATGTCTTTTTTATACAATGGTGCCCAAAACTGAACACAATATTCCAGGTGCGGACGTACCAATGCCTTATACAGCGGCATGATTACATCCGAGTCCCTTGTCTCAATTCCCCTTTTTATGCACGCTAGCACCTAACTTGCCTTCTTTACTGCGTTATGACATTGTGTACGGTTATTAAGCCTATTATCGATGAATACCCCCAAATCTTTTTCCAACTCTGTTTCCCCTAGGCGTTCCCAATTTAATATGTAGGATGCAAGTTTGTTTTTAGTCCCAAAATGCATAACCTTGCATTTGTCTGTATTGAACCTCATTTTCCATTTAGACGCCCAGAGTTCAAGTTTAGATAGATAATTCTGCAAGGACTCCACATCCATTCTGAATTAATTACCTTACACAGTTTAGTATCATCTGCAAAGATTGACACTGTGCTTTCCAGGCCTATTTCTAGGTCATTGATAAATATGTTGAACAGTAGTGGTCCGAGTACGGACCCTTGTGGTATTCCGCTGACTACTGGGGACCAGGTTGAGGACTTCCCGTTGACCACTACTCGCTGTACCCTGCTATCCAACCAGCTGCTTATCCATGTGCAAATAGTTTTTCCTAGGCCAATCTCCTTTAATTTGATCCTCAGTCTCCTGTGAGGAACTGTTTCGAAGGCTTTTGCAAAATCTAGGAAGACCACATCCACTGCTTTTCCTTGATCAAGATTATTGCTCACTTCCTCGTAGAAGCTAATTAAGTTAGTCTGACATGACCTGTCCCTCACAAACCCATGCTGGTTCTTTCTAATAATCCTAGCGGACTTTAGATACTCCTGTATGATGACCCTTAGAATTCCTTCCAATATTTTCCCCACTATAGATGTTATACTAACTGGTCTGTAGTTTTCGGGAAGATTTTCGGATCCCTTTTGTAAATAATGGCACTACCTCAGCTATACGTTAATCCTTCGGTACCATGCCTGATCTAATTGAACTATTGAAAATCAAGTATAGGGGTCGTGCTAGTTGTGAACTAAGCTCCATAAGAACCCTTGGGTGAAGTCCATCAGGACCAGGTGATTTATTAATCTTAATTTTGCTTAGTCTCTCCCGGACTACTTCTTCACTTAAACAAGTATCTAACAATGAATCATTACTGTCACAATTGTTATGCTCTACTCCCACCATCCGTTCTTCACTGGTGAATACTGATGAAAAGAATTTGTTCAGTATTTCCGCTTTTATTTTGTCAGCATTTATCAATTCTCCTAATTCATCTTTTAATGGACCTATATTCTCCTTTTTTAACCTTTTACCGGTTATGTATTTAAAAAACTTTTTAGGATTGGTTTTACTCTCTATAGCGATTTGCTTTTCATTTTCCATTTTAGCTGCTCTTATTGCTTTTTTGCATTTCTTATTACACTCCTTCTAATACTTGAAAGACTCCTCCTTTCCATTAGATTTAAATGCTTTGAAAGCCCGCTTTTTTTTATCCATTTCTGCCTTAACCTTCTTGTTAAGCCACATCGGTTTGAGTTTAATACTCCTGCGTTTACTGCCCATGGGAATAAAGTTTTGAATATTGCTATACAGCAACCCTTTTAAAACATCCCACATCTCCGAAGTGTTCTTGTTATTAAACAGAACCTCCCACTCTATGTCGTTAAGTGCACATCTAAGCATACTGAAATTAGCCTTCCTAAAGTTAAAAGTTTTGGTGGAACCCCTGTAGCTATGTTTCCTGAAACTGATGTCGAATGTGATCATATAGTGATCACTGTTACCCAAAGTCTTCCCAACTTTAGTGTTTGATATAATGTCCACATTATTAGTAATTACTAGATCCAGGGTAGTTTTACCCCTAGTTGGGTCCTCAGCTAATTGAGACAAGTAGTGATCCCTAAACATATTTAAGAACCTGCTGCCCCTCGCTTTAGCACATGAATCGTTACTCCAGTTTATATCCGGGTAATTAAAATCCCCAATGACAAGGATGTCCCCCAATCCCGCAGCCATTTTGATTTGCTGCAATAGTTGTTCTTCCTCATGTATGCTAATATCTGGCTGTTTGTAGCACGTGCCTATGACTAGTTTTTTTGCATCAATTCCCCCACTTGATATTTCTACCCATAGTGACTCCACATTATCGCCAGTCTCCTCATAGATAACCTCCTTTAGGTATGGTTTAAGTGATGGTGTAACATAAAGACATACGCCTCCTCCTCTTTTGTTAGCCCTGTCCCTCCTAAAAAGAGAATACCCCTCCAAGTTAGCAACCCAGTCGTGAGAGTCGTCCCACCATGTTTCCGTAATACCTATAATGTCATACTCAGCCTTTGATGCTAACAATTCCAATTCCCCCATTTTACCTGCTAGACTTCTTGCGTTTGCAAGCATACATTTTAGTTTATCGGTTCCTTTGTTTGTTTTCCTAAAGATTTCCCATCCTGGTTAACTAGTGCATCCATAGAGTTACTGATACAGACTGTCCTTCTCGCTCCCTCTCCAACCCCACCGTACTTAGTATTGCCCACCTTACTTTTCTCTTTGGTCAACCCAATGTTCCCGTCTAAAATCACCGCCCTGACATAAGTATTTTCCCTTAAGTCCCGTACAACATTTTCTATGGTCTGTAATGGTGACACATAATTGTTATTATTTAATGCTTTAGCAATACCTTTCTTAACACCCTTAATAGAACCCATGTAAATACCCTTACCGGTTGCACTTTCCTTCCCCCCTTCTCCACCCCAATTAATCTCACTACCACCATCCCTAGTATACTTGCTGCATGACCCATAGTTTCTAGCTAAACCCTCCCCCAGGCTCCTAGTTTAAAAGCTTCTCCAACCTACTAACCATCCTACCCCCAGCACCGCAGCCCCTTCCTCATTCAGGTGCAATCCGTCACGAGAAAAAAGATGGCGCCTGACTGAGAAGTCCGCCCAGTGTTCCAAGAACACAAACCCCTCTTTCCTACACCAGTCTCTGAGCCACACATTTACCTCCCCAATCTCCCTCTGTCTCCCTGGGCTAGCGCGTGGCACTGGTAATATTTCGGAGAAAATTACCTTAGATGTCCTTTTTTTGAGTTTCTGGCCTAAATCCCTATAATCTTTCTTAAGGACATCCCAGGTGAAGAGCCTTAATCCTAATTTATCAGTTATAGGAGAGATTATAGATACAGTAATTGCCCGTTTTTTTCCCTAAAGCCCAGGCCAACATCATGCCGATTCATATTAAGAAGCCACCTATTGGCTCAGAATGTGTACGAGTATCTTGCCTATCTGCCCATGGAATACATACGATTTACCCGCGGACGGGATGCTAGCTATCAATATTCCGGCAGTGGCATCCCGTCCGTCAGAATGCCGGCAGCGGGACAGGCACTAAGAGTCCCCTTGTGGACTCTCTGCGCTTGCTACACTGCGGGCTCGGTGGGTCGCTGCGCTCGGCACAAGATCTATTCCACTCTATGGGCGTCGTGGACACCCACGAGTGGGAATAGCTCTGTTGCGCCGGGATTGTGGCTGTCGGTATTGTCGACTGTTGGGATTTCGGCATCAGTATCCTGAACGCCAGGATCCCGACTGTCTGCATTTTATCTGCAACACCTGCCCATAACCTTAAGTCTTTGTCAAACTTAAAACTACTGTACATACATAAATAAATATTCATAACAAGAAATAAAGACAGAGAATTGTGTTGGTGAATACATTTGTCACAATTTAGCACTGTATGTAATGTAATTACAAAGGGAAGATGGCACAAAGCTATGCTCCTTTCAAAAACATTGTAAAATAATTTCAATTACATCACTGCATTACAAATAAATATACATAATATGAAATAAAGACAGAGAATTGTGTTTGGTGATGAAATTTGTCAAAACTTCTCAAACCAACTTTTTTTTCTTATTTTTAAAGTTAAGGTGGCAACAAAAACATTCACCCGTCACCTATACTATCCAGTAAACACAATACACCCGTTACAGCCATAGCTGTGCAAACATACCTTACAAATGCTAGGCTTCCCCATTGGGTTTATGACCAAGACAAGTCAAGACAGCACTTTGCAACTACCTCCTGCAAAACCATACAGGCAACCAAACCACTCAAACAATTACAAGCAAACAAAGGGATAAGCAGGTGATAAACCACTTAACAAAAGGAAGAACAAACAGCATTCCCCCCCCCCCCCGTATATCCCTTCTGACGTCACCTCCCACTCCAACACTATTGGCTAAAATTTGTGGCAAAATAACAGGAACACCTAACTCATACTTACCTACTCTACCGGAAGGTGCTGGAGACTCACGATTTTTTGGGTAGCCCCAACGGACCCCATAAGTGATCCCTAGTAAAGTGGCCAGGATGGGGAGATAATTATGTGAATCACAAGACGGTATAGATTGGGTGGGGTTAGAATTACATGAACCACAATAGTGGTGCCTAATGATGTGAAGAGCTCGGCCCTGCCCCTGAAGTGGTCCACTGCATCACCTCTCCGGACTTCTCCCCCTGGAGAGGGGACACATAAATGAAGCAAATATGGTATGACCTAACCACATAACGAAATAGCCTAGTAAACCATTCAAATCACTAAACAAAAGGATAATGCCAATCTAAAAAGTACCACAACGTGGTGTTTATTATCGTCAGGCCAAAAAGCCTTGCTTCCCTTTATTCAAAGTACAGTATCTTTGTTACATTAATGTGTATAACCTTGCTATCTGACGAGATAGCATTCCAAACATTTCTGGGTAAGTGTTCCCAGACAGGGTACTTTTATGTGAAGACTACAACCTCACATCTTTTCTCTTTCTATTTGAAGACAAGTGCCCTGGATAGGAATAGAATCTTTCCAGTCAGTTACAGGTAAGATATTGTTTGGTGTGTAAATAGAGACAAAGTCAGTAATAGCTTTGCAAGCTATCATTTTACAATCTGGAAGCAAGTTCTTAAAGAAGTGTAATGACTAAGGACCTATGTGGATAATTCCTACAGCTAGGACTAGGCGGAGGAAGCATGTTGTTAATACCAATAGATTTTGGTATTCGATACTGCATCATTCTATATAATTATATAATTCATTTTTTATAAGAATTATTAAGTTATTCAGTTTTTTGAAGGATTGATATAATAAAAAAGGTACCTGGATTGGGCAATAGATGTTGGGAAGCAGGCCGTTAGGAGGGGAGTGTGCCGATTCTGCCACACATGGCGGGATGTCCTGGAGACAGTACCAGTCGTACCTATCCTTGGCTGCAGACTGTGCCCTGCTCCGGCTCCCACACTGTGGAGAGAGATGCTATGTCTTCTCCCCTAGTGCCGGTAGAGCTGCACTGCGGCTTGAAGCCTCTGTAAGACGTATGTAAGATGCTCTGAGCAACAGGCTAGTGAGTTGAATCAAAGTTACCCACCCTCTGAGGTGATTAGTTGTGACAGCTTGCGTGTCATCAGGGGGTGGGTGCAGCACAGGGCCCAGCGATGCCCTGTTATTGGGCTGTTGGCAAGGCCAACCTTTTGAGGGCCTCACATAGCCTCTTAGGGATTACAGTACTGCCCTAAGGTATACTTGGATTTTGAAATGTGTGAAAAAAAACTTTGATTTGTGGAAGCCACCAGAAACATCTATGGATTATTGAAGTATATTACAGCTTTGTGACAAAGTGGAGAGGTTAATTACTATTTTTTATTTAGGAACGATGGCCTAACTGTGCCAACTACAGGAAGACCATTTTGCATAATTTCTCACTAAGAGTCTGACCTTTTCTCTGATAAGGGTAAATTGCTTCCCATTTATTGCACGTTATGGGGCCTAATTCAGGTTGGATCGCAAAGCACGACCCAACCGCAATAATTACTTTTGTCCCATGGGTGCATGCGCAGGTTCTGGCCTGCACATGCACCCGCATTTAATGCGGATGCTCCGCAGTATTTGCAAATGCCTCTTCATGATTGACAGGTAGAGGCGTTTACGGGGCGACAATGCTTAGTTTCCAAGGTGGAGACGGAGTGTTGCAAGGGTGGCGGCAATCAAAAAGATGGCAGGAGGCTTTCATAATGTCTGCAACTGCGCACTAATTGCATTGCGAGCGCAATTAGTGCGTGGTCGCAGATGGGGGGCAGCGGATAGCATGCTGGGCGGTCTTGCCCTGAGATGGGCGGCCGCCAGCATGAAAGTCAAAGGATTGCAAATTCGGCTAAAAAGCAGAATTTGCAATCCTTACTGAATGAGGTCCTATGTCACTTTCCATGGTAATAATTAGGTTCAGTTGGAACTGGTATAAACTAACTACTCGTTAGTTCTTAAACTAGTGATCGGACAGTATAAAGGACATAAGCATGATAATTGAGACTCAAAACAAGTTGAAAGTTTAGAATGTTTGGATTAAGTAAATGAAAGCTTCTAACTGTGCTCCATATTCATTTATGTAAAGTCAGTTGCAGAATTTTGTATAATAAAGAATAGGTACCCAGTGGTGCTGAGAGAGGGGGGGGGGGGGCAAGTCTAATGAAGGGTCCCAGTGAGGTGTGGCCCGGGTGACCTTAGTGGGATGACAGGTAGTGTAAGCAGAATTACTCTGGCACTCTCAGAATTTACTAATTTAAAAATATATTCTGGTGATGACCACTAATGTGCAAGCCAACATTTCATTTTATTCAACTTTATTCATGGTAAGTCCTGAACGAGGGGTGTGTGTGTGTGTGTGTGTGTGTGTGTGTGTGTGTGTGTGTGTGTGTATACATATATATATATATATGTATAAAGAACCAGGCGGCACTCGGAAGGACCTGTGAAAACAAGGTATAATCAGCAAAATAAATCAAAAGGGTGGCATAGCTCCGCCAACGTTTCAGCGCTGCGCAGGGTGCTTTTCTCAAGGCTGTATGCAGTGGTACAAATTGGTATGGATTGAGAGTGGGAGGACGCACACCCCTCTCTAGAAGACCACCAGTTTGTGTATATATATATATATATACATACACACTAGAGATGAGCGGGTTTGGTTCTCCGAGAACCGAACCCCCCCACCCCACCCCCCCTTCCCGAACTCCACGTAGTTTACACGGGTCCGAGGCAGGCTCGGTTCTTCCCGCCTGACTCAGAAAACCCGAACGAGGCAAAACGTCATCATCCCGCTGTCGGATTCTCGCAAGATTCGGAATCCATATAAAGAGCCGCGCGTCGCCGCCATTTTTACTCGTGCATGGTAGAGAGAGCGGAGAGGACGTGTAGGGCCATCTTAACAGCAGTGTAGGCCCCTGGGCACAGCAATGCACTGGGCCCCCTACCTATCCTCCAGCAGTAGGGGTGGGGGGTGCTATCAGCGTAAACCTTGTTGTCTCATGGGCGGTAGGGGGTGTTCTATCTTCCGCTGGACCTGGAGCAGTAAATTCTGCTAATTACTCCTTTACTGCACAGATGGAACGGGAGGAAGAACACTAAACTGTAGAAGGAGGCATTGGGCTGAATGAAGAGGTCCTGGTACATGACTTCCAGGGTGGTAGGGGGTGTTTAATACGTAGGGGAGGGGTGGATAGTGGAGTGGGCTTAATATTCATAATTTTCTGGTGGGAGGGCACCTTGCTTGACTGCAGATATCTCCAGTTCCTGGTAATAGATTTCGTAAGGGGGGTACTCACGGAGCGATAATCTAAGCAATCTGACTAGATTGTTTAGATTTTAAGCATGATCTCTCCGTGTGTAACCCCCACAGCGATAGCGATGCGCGGCCCCGTGCATCGCTATCACTGGTGCTAGATTGGCCTGCATGCAGGCTCAATCTAGCAGGTCGCTCATGAAATGAGCGCTCCCCCGCACGCTCAGCACACATCGCGCTGTGCTGAGCGGGGGGAGAGTTGTGTGCTGAGAGGTTTGCTCAGCACACATCTCTGGCCACATCTGCCCATGATTACGGGCCTTTAGCGTTGAATCGGATAAAAAAACTAGAGAGTCTCACCTTTCAGGAGGTACTGGGGACTTGGGGATCAGAGTTCAGGAGCCAGAGCAATCCACCAACAAAAGTATAAAACTGCATATAAGTAGTGTGCAGCTGGAGCAGGGACCAGCTGCTTGAAGACTGATATCTCTGGTTCTGGGCATAATAGAGACAAGCTGCTAGTGTCCACCAAAAGGGAGAGTCCCAGATTTTGGAGTATACCCTCATAAAAACTCTAAGTCAGACAGAACCCGAGATATCTGACTTGGAAGAGCAACTAACAGGCTTGGATGGGGACCACTGCTTTGAAGTCGGATATCTCCGGTTCCTCAGGGCCAATTCTTAAAAATCTGGTACCTCTGGAAAGAGGGGACCCTCAGCTATCAGCTTAGGGCCCTTATACACCTGGGGCCCTTGGGCAAGTGCCCATTGAGCCCATACGAAAAGACGGCCCTGAGGACGTGGCTACGTTCTCTCAGTGGAACTCTCAATATCATTGCTCAGCAGTGCTTACTTATTGCTGCTCAGTAATACTAGTAGTGTGTCTCTCCTGCTCAGTGTCAGTTCTAGTATCCTCATCAGTGCTCAGAATCACTGCTCATTGTCTTGTGCTGCATTGTGTGGTGCTCAGTATACTACAGTACATTACTAATAGTCCAGGGCTGCATCTTGCTACTCAGTGTCAGTTCTAGTATCCTCATCAGTGCTCAGTATCACTGATCATTGTCTTGTACTGCATTGTGGTGCTCAGTATACTACAGAACATTACTAATAGTCCAGTGCTGCATCTGGCTGCTCAGTGTCAGTTCTCAGTATCATCCTCATCAGTGCTCAGTATCACTGCTCATTGTCTTGTGCTGCATTGTGGTGCTCAGTATACTACAGTACATTACTAATAGTCCAGGGCTGCATCTTTCTGCTCAGTGTCAGTTCTCAGTATCACTGCTCATTGTCTTGTGCTGCAGTGTGGTGCTCAGTATACTACAGTACATTACTAATAGTCCAGGGCTGCATCTTGCTGCTCAGTGTCAGTTCTAGTATCCTCAACAGTGCACAGTATCACTGCTCATTGTCTTGTGCTGCATTGTGGTGCTCAGTATACTACAGTACATTACTAATAGTCCAGGGCTGCATCTTGCTGCTCAGTGTCAGTTCTAGTATCCTCAACAGTGCACAGTATCACTGCTCATTGTCTTGTGCTGCATTGTGGTGCTCAGTATACTACAGTACAATACTAATAGTCCAGGGCTGCATCTTGCTGCTCAGTGTCAGTTCTAGTATCCTCAACAGTGCTCAGTATCACTGTTCATTGTCTTGTGCTGCATTGTGTGGTGCTCAGTATACCAGTACATTACTAATAGTCCAGTACTTGTGCTGCATCTTGCTGCTGTAGGGTGCTGTGGTAGTGTCCTGTCACTGTGCATAGGTCATCATCATTCCAGTCACAGTGGTATCTGGTATCTATCTAGTGGTATCTAATTCCAGACATTACCACTGTCTAATTCCAGATATATTACTGGCATATAATTCCACACATTAAAAAATGGAGAACAGAAATGTGGAGGGTAAAATAGGGAAAGATCAAGATCCACTTCCACCTAGTGCTGCTGAAGCCGCTGCCACTAGTCATGGCAGAGACAATGAAATGCCATCAACGTTGTCTGCCAAGGCTGATGCCCAATGTCCTAGTAGAGAGCATGTAAAATCCAAAAAGCAAAAGTTCCATAAATTGACCCAAAAATCAAAATTAAAATTGTCTGAGGAGAAGCGTAAACTTGCCAATATGCCATTTACGACACGGAGTGGCAAGGAACGGCTGAGGCCCTGGCCTATGTTTATGGCTAGTGGTTCAGCTTCACATGAGGATGGAAGCACTCATCCTCCCGCTAGAAAAATTAAGAGTTAAGCTGGCAAAAGCACAGCAAAGAATTGTGCGTTCTAAATCACAAATACCCAAGGAGAGTCTAAATGTGTCGGCGGGTGCGATTCCTGACCTTCCCAATGCTGGACGGGAACAGGTGGCTCCTTCCACCATTTTCACGCCCCCTGCAAGTGCTGGAAGGAGCACCCACAGTCCAGTTCCTGATATTCAAATTGAAGATGTCACTGTTGAAGTACACCAGGATGAGTATATGGGTGTTGCTGGCGCTGAGGAAATTGACAAGGAGGATTCTGATGGTGAGGTGGTTTGTTTAAGTCAGGCGGCCATTGACATGCCTGGTCGAAATACAAAAAAAATCACCTCTACGGTGTGGAATTATTTCAACAGTAATGCAGACAACTGGTGTCAAGTCGTGTGTTGCCTTTGTCAAGCTGTAATAAGTAGGGGTAAGGATGTTAACCACCTAGGAACATCCTCCCTTATACGTCACCTGGACCGCATTCATCAGAAGTCAGTGACAAGTTCAAAAACTTTGGATGACAGCGGAAGCAGTCCACTGACCACTAAATCCCTTCCTCTTGTAACCAAGCTCCTGCAAACCACACCACCAACTCCCTCAGTGTCAATTTCCTGCAGGCCATGTCACAACGCCAATAGTCCTGCAGGCCATGTCACTGGCAAGTCTGACGAGTCCTCTCCTAACTGGGATTCCTCCGATGGATCCTTGAGTGGAACGCCTACTGCTGCTGGCGCTGCTGGGAGTCGATCGTCATCCCAGAGGGGAAGTCGGAAGACCACTTGTACTACTTCCAGTAAGCAATTGACTGTCCAACAGTCCTTTGCGGGGAAGATGAAATATCACAGCAGTCATCCTGTTGCAAAGCGGATAACTCAGGCCTTGACAACTATGTTGGTGTTAGACATGCATCTGGTATCCACCGTTAGTTCACAGGGACTTAGAGAATTGCTTGAGGCAGTGTGTCCCTGGTACCAAATCCCATCTAGGTTCCACTTCTCTAGGTAGGCGATGCCGAGAATGTACACAGACGTCAGAAAAAGAGTCACCAGTATCCTAAAAAATGCAGTTGTACCCACTGTCCACTTAACCACGGACATGTGGACAAGAGGAGCAGGGTAGACTAAGGACTATATGACTGTGACAGCCCACTGGGTAGATGTATTGCAACAGCGGCGGCACCAGTAGCAGCATCTCGCAAACGCCAACTCATTCCTAGGCAGGCTACGCTTTGTATCACCGCTTTCGATACGACAGGGGCGTGCATGAGATGCTGTCGGTGGCCCAAAGAATTGCGGGACACTTTCGGCATTCAGCCACCGCGTGCCGAAGACTGGAGCGCCAGCAAACACTCATGAACATGCCCTGCCATCACCTGAAGCAAGAGGTGGTAACGAGGTGGAATTCAACCCTCTATATGCTTCAGAGGATGGAGGAGCAGCAAAAGGCCATTCAAGCCTATACATCTGCCTACGATATAGGCAAAGGAGGGGGAATGCACCTGACTCAAGCGCAGTGGAGAATGATTTCCATGTTGTGCAAGGTTCTGCAACCCTTTGAACTTGCCACACGTGAAGTCAGTTCAGACACTGCCAGCCTAAGTCAGGTCATTCCCCTCATCAGGCTTTTGCAGAAGCAGCTTGAGAGATTGAAGGAGGAGCTAAAACAGAGCGATTCCGCTAGGCATGTGGGACTTGTGGATGGAGCCCTTCATTCGCTTAACCAGGATTCACAGGTGGTCAATCTGTTGAAATCAGAGCACTACATTTTGGCCACCGTGCTCGATCCTAGGTTTAAAGCCTACGTTGTATCTCTCTTTCCGGCAGACACAAGTCTACAGATGTTCAAAGACCTGCTGGTGAGACAATTGTCAAGTCAAATGGAACGTGACCCGCCAACAGCTCCTCCTTCATTTTCTACCGCCACTGGAGCTGCCAGGAAAAGGATAACATTTCCAAAACCACCCGCTGGCGGTGATGCAGGGTAGTCAGGAGCAACTGATGACATCTGGTCCGGACTAAAGGACCTGCCAACGATTACTGACATGTCGTCTACTGTCACTGCATATGATTCTGTCACCATTGAAAGAATGGTGGAGGATTATATGAGTGACAGCATCACTGTAGGCATGTCAGACAGTCCGTACGTATACTGGCAGGAAAAAGAGGCAATTTGGAGGCCCTTACACAAACTGGCCTTATTTTACCTAAGTTGAACCCCCCCCCCCCTCCTCCAGTGTATGTACTCCAAAAGAGTGTTTTGTGCAGCCGGTCACCTTGTCAGCAATCGGCGTACGAGGTTACTTCCACAAAATTTGGAGAAGATGATGTTCATCAAAATGAATTATAATAAATTCCTCCGTGGAGACATTTACCAGCAATTGCCTCCAGAAAGTACACAGAAACTGAGACAGATGACACAATGATAGTGTTGAAAGATATCATTCTGAAAGGATGGCCAGCAGAAAACAATGCATGTCCGCTGTCTATTCATGATTATTGGATATACCGCAGTGACATTACAGTTGTTGATGGTATTATTTACAAAGGCAATAGGTTTGTCATACCTGCACGACTAAGAAAAACTACGCTGTGCAATGTACATGAAGGCCACTTAGGGGAAGAAAAATTTAAGCGGAGAGCGCGTGAAGTTATGTATTGGCCAAGAATAAACCAAGATATAGCACAAACAGCTACATGTGAATTATGTCTTACATATAGACCGAAGCAACAAGTCGAGCCACTGAGTCCTCATGCAGTGCCAGAGAGACCGTACCAAAAAGTTGGTGCAGATTTGTTTGATTGTAATGGGAAAACGTACAATTGCATGAAGTCAATTTTTGCAAGGCATGGTGTTCCTATGGAAGTGTTCACTGACAATGGTCCTCAATTTTCCAGTACTGAATTTAGACCATTTGCGGATGAGTGGGACTTTGTCCATACTACGTCAAGTCCCCACTATCCACGCTCAAATGGGTTGGTGGAAAGTTCAGTAAAAACAGTAAAGAGTCTAATGAAAAAAGCTCAAGAAGGTAAAGAAGATTTCTACAAAAGTCTTTTAATCTACCGCAGTACACCTTTACAGAATGGACTTTCTCCTGCACAAATGCTGATGAGAAGGAGGATAAGAGCAAATCTCCCGTTACATGATGAACTGCTTAATACACATAACTCAGCGTTGGTCAGACTGAGTAAGAAACAGAAACTGTTCCATGACAGGCGAACAAAAAGCTTATCTGATCTAAAATTGGGTGTACAAGTTCGTCTTAGAGATCATAAGAAATGTATTTGGGTGCAGAAAGGTATTGTGCAAGCACAAGTAGCACCAAGATCTTATACTATACGTACAGAGCGTGGAACAGAAGTAAGAAGAAATCGGGTGGATTTAAGATCTCAACCTAACCATAATGAAGACAACATGACTGACGAATACCCTTCATCTGACATGTACAGTATGACGATCCTGATAATGGTGAACAAACCACGATTCTAGAAAGGTCCAACATGGTCGACGAAACACAGACTGTGTATGAAAGACTCAAAAGGGAAATACGCAGACCTGAGAGACTCATTGAAACATGTTAGATGATGTTCTTAATATTACGTTGTAGGATGTGATGTTATTGCATTAGAATGCTTAATGTTTGTAGACACTCCCTTACTAATATGTGTAAGCCTAAGTCTTCAGTGATGGTCCCTAGGGCCAGAGGGAATGCTGGGAAGTGGGTGGTCCAGTGTGCAGTGTGTCTAGAGTTGGTAATGGAATAAAAGAGCACAGCAGTGAACTCGCATGCCTCTATGTCCTAATGATTGAAATTACAAGCATATAAACAAAACAGCCCACGGGTGGGACAGCAAGACAATGTCCAATTAGCGGGAATGTCCTGCTGTATTCGGTACAGTTGGGAGGTATGCACCTGATACACAATGATCACTATACAAAGGTTACACTGATATCACACTCCTGGTACATACTGATCTCTATATACAGGTAACACTGATATTATACATGTGATACACACTGAGCATAATGCACAGGTCTCACCAATATTACTCTTAATGAATTACAATTACATACCTCCCAACTGTCAAGATTTTCGCGGGACAGTTCTGTTTTTTTGGGACTGTCCCACTGTACCACCCGCGGGCCACAGTGTCCCATGCTGAAGGGGGGGGGGGGGTGCAGTTGGGAGGCTCCTGTCACTGCTGCTCTGCTTAGCAGAGCAGTTGTGAATAGATGCTATGCGCATACGCACAGCTTCTGTTCACAGGTGACAGTGGGAGAGGGGGCTTGCCAGCAACTCACAGAGTGCTGGGCATGCCCCCTCAGTGATGGTAAAAGGGAGCGTGACTCCCTTTGTGAACGCCCAGATCCCTCTTTGTGCTTTTAAAGAGATGGGAGGTATGCTATTAGTGTTCTCCTGGTGAACTTTAAAGATGCAACTGTTCTTAATAACAGGTCACTGTATGTGAATCACAGCTAGTTATGATGTATGCTTCATTCTGCAACTGATACATAAGAATCTATGATCTGTAAATACAGGGTGGCCATGATAAAACTTCCCCTATTTTAGCCATCTGTAGCTTGATCTAACAATTAGCATGTCACCATATGTGGTAGGGAGACTAATTTGGACATGGGAGAAAGAATTCTGCCCCCCCCAAAAAAACATATAGTGCATACAGTCGCCAATAGGGGAAATGATGGCTCTGTATAATGTGAATACAGTGTGAAAATAGGCCTGATTATGGGTTCCAGTCGTCCTATGTTAATTCCCCTACAACACACCACCACCACCACCATTAATGTATTAATGTTTACGTTAGTATTCAGCTAGAAATCAACTGAAAATGTAGCTGATAAAATTGATTTAGAAGAGTCACTATCTAAGAGATAGATGATCGGTTATTCAAGGATTCTCTGCATTCCTTAATGGCAGCAGTGAGCACATCAAATCCATTTGTCCACTGCATTAAGCTGAAGTTCTGCACAATTAAAATACATTTTCATTTTACCTTTTGTATGTATGTGCATGTTATTTTGCAAATATGTACTTTGTGAATCAGCAGTAGCGGATCTTGCCACGGGCAAGCAGGACTTTTGCACGGGGCGCCGCCTTCCGGAGGGCGCCAGCACCATCCGGAGGGCACCGCACCATGGCAAGATCCGCTACTGCTGTGCCCCTTGCTGCCTGCTGTGTCCCCCGGCTGTGTCCCCCTGTGAAGGGAACTAGACGCTACGCGTCTAGTTTCCCTTCGTGGAGAGGACTTTTGCTGTGCGGTGCGCGATGACGCCATCGCGCACCGCACAGCAAAGGTCCTCTCCACGAAGGGAACTAGACGCTACGCGTCTAGTTTCCCTTCGTGGAGAGGACCTACGCGTCTAGTTTCCCTTCATGGATAGGACCTTTGCTGTGCGGTGCGCAATGACGTCATTGCGCACCGCTCAGCATTTCAGCGGTGCTACTCTACTGTACAGGGAGCGTAACTGACCACGCCTCCTGTACGAAGCCACGCCCCTATTTCCTGCCCGGGCCGCAAAAAGGGCTAGAACCGGCCCTGTGAATCAGATCTGGATTTCTGATTGTCGTGTCATGGAGAAACTATCAATTATTTATGAGGAGACAGTACTTCCTCCATGCCAGAGTTCCCTCCAAAGCTCAGTCATAGGCACTGCCATTTTGCTTACACTCATGTGACCAGTTCTCAGCCAAACCGAGCCAGCCAGCTGTTCAGCTGACTGTTCAGCTGAATCACAGCTGGCTGTTCAGCTAATCACAGCAACCAACCTCTGACCTCCTTAAAGGGGATTGAATTAGAGTCACAAGTGGCCAGTGCAATGATGTCCACATCCTAGCTGCATGTCTCTTGTGAAGCTCCTGCGGATTCAGATTCACACCCTTCAGTGACTTTAGTGCAGATCTCCATCCTGCTGCAAACACCTGGCTCCAATCGGTTCCAGTCTAATACTCTGGGCCGTCAGTTCGAATCCGATACGCTGGGTCATCAGTTCCAGTCTGATACTCTGTGCCATTGGTTCCAGTTTGCTAGTTAACCAGCAGTCCAGAACCTATACCAAAGTCTTATGACCAGCTTGCACCTAAAATTTCCAGCTCTTGTCTGCCAGTATACTGCCTCTCTGTTCTGTCCTCTAGTGCTAGTACTGGTGACCCAGGCAGGGGGCTGCGACCTGCACATTGGGAGCAGCGAAGCCCATACTCCCTTGTGTTTAAACTCTGCTCTGGGTCTCCACCAACTGCCCAGGACTAATTAAAGTTCACCCATAGCTTATGAGTAAGAACTTTATTAAACCAGTTATCTTTAAAGCATGACACCTACACTTTCCTATTGGCCCGCTTTTCACTGCAGCCGCTGGTTATACACAGGCACGGTAAGGGCAGCTTCTGTTACATTTCCTCAGTGATTGGCAGCATGGAAGGAACTGGGGGAGGGAACCAGGAAGCAGGGGGACTGGGAGGTCCCTCTGAGAGCGTCAGCCGCTGGAAGATTCTGACTGGTCGTATCAGATGCGGCCATGTCAGGGAAAGCCTTGTGTGGTCACATCTGATGAGACTTTGACAATAGTCTTCAGTTGGTATTCATTATGCAATGTTGTATTATTGAAATATTTACAAATTTGGTGTTCCATTTATATCAGTAATATGCCTTCTTTACAATTGGTGCATTAATGAAAATGATTGTGCTGCAGCCTTTTTCTTCTTCACCTGCCAGTTGTGAATAATCTCCAGACCCTTCCTCCAGTCTCATCTCCCTTTTTTTTTTCTCCAGCCTCATCTTGCCTGTCTGTCCTGCCTCATCCCTCTATGTTCTCTTCAGCAATACCCCCCATGTCTCTCCAACTTCATCTCTCCTGTGTCTCTCCAGCTGCATCCCCCAGTGTCTCTCTCCATTGCCATTCTAACTCTGTTCCTCTAGTGCCACCTCCACTGTGTCTTTCCAGCCTCATGCCCCTTGTCTCTCCAGCCTCTTGACTTCTGTGTCTCTCCAACCAAATGCCCCTTTGTCTCCACAGCTTCATGCTCCTTATGTGTCCCTCCATTTTGGGGCTCAGTACAACTTTTCCCCATGTCACCAGGCCTGGTTTGTGGGTTCACTTTTCATCTAAATAATTATTAATAGCCTTGCAGTCCCTTAGTTGGTTGAAAATTCTGTAGCAGGGTGTATCTTATAATACCTGTTATGAATATTGTATGCAGTCATCGGCATATGTGTGGTTTTCACAGCAACTTCATCTAATGACATTATATATTAAACTAGCTGAATACCCGTGCTTTGCTACGGAATTTCAAGTATTTCCATGCATATAACTTTAATATTGATTTGAAGGACTTCCTGGTAAACTACATTTTTAGTCTTTCCTTCAGGCTGGAGAATGGCCAGGCTGTCAGAGGAACTGACTCTGGAACAGGCAACATACAACTGGCCATGGGAGAAGCAGTCACTCCGCAGATCCACACCAGCTACTTTCAAACTCTGCCCCTGAGCTTTCTCAATGGTCATAGCGTAGCAGACCTTTATCGGGAACTGCAGCCGTTTGAAGTGGAAATGGTAGTCTGATGCGATCAGAGGAATTCTCGGAGTGAAGACCGTTTATCCATGATGCCTGTGAATATTGTAGCTACAATTACATGTTTGTGCAGAGTCTTCACCTGCAGCCTGGTACCATTGCACAGTTTGGGTGGATTGAAGTTGCGTAAAAGCATTATGGGGGCGTCGACCTTGAGATAGAGTACATAAGGTGGTATACCGGGTAGGTTCAGAGTATGCAGAAACTCTACAAGGTAATAAATGTTGTCCTCCACCTCCACCACAGAATCAACCGACTCGTACTTAACCATATTAGTAGTCAGCATCTTCAACAGAGTGTTGTTGATGTTAACTGCTGAGTCATATGTTAGAGTGAGAATAGCCCTTTCCCTCAGACAAGAGACGCTTTTACCTCCATTCTCATTCAAGACCGGGAAGATCTTCTCAGTCAAAACGTTCAAGTCGAAGACTAAATCGCAGAGGTTTTCCAGAATATGGACTGTTCCACCCCCCCTCCTCCAACAACTTGTGATCCCCTATTTTCAGAAGTAATTCAGTAAACTCCTCTGCTTTCAAGTAGCCTTTAAGGTGCACTCACATGTTGACCCTCAGGGAAAGGACGTTGAGTCTGGGCCATAAGTAGGATGACTTAAGACATACCATGACCTCGTCAGCGTGTCCCCCCCATCGGCTGCACAACAGATACTCAGGCACTTTGGTAACATAGGTATGCAAAAACCAAATGTAAATCTTATGTGGATTAAGAGATAATGAGGAATTTATAAAACACACATTTCACCCCTTTGGGTGTGGAATTTTGACAAATCACCTCTTAGTGGGTGCCTATGTCACAAAACAAAGCAACTGTCCAAATTTCAAGTTCCTAGTCCTCATGGTTCCGGAGATTTCATGATGAGTCAGTGGTATTTAGCTTTTATATACTGTATGTACAGTAGATCACCAGTACCATATGCTATTTGCATCACTTGTTTCAAGATCCTACAGTTCTAGTTGATTTTTTCTTCTACCAAATTGCTCTTAGTCACCCCTTCCATGAGTCTCTCCAATATGCAGTAACCCCCTTCTCCAACTTATCAACAATCCTTCAGCCCATTGTTTTCTTCCCCTTTCCCAGTCCAATTCTCTATTCTAAAATGAAAAAAAAAGAAAAAGAACTAATAATAATAATAATAATAATAATAATAATAATAAAAAACATTTTCTATTAACATTGAAGAAAACTAATTTTGATGGGTGGGGGGACTGGCAGAAAGAATGGGTCAGGGCTAGTCATGGGGGAGGGGACTGCTGTCCCTTTACTAATATTATAATAAATATACACTAAAGTATGTATTAAAAAAAGATCAAACTGCAATAGCATTACCGTACTTAGAGTAACTTTTCTCCTCTTTACAGTACCAGAGTCTACAGCGCATGCGCAGGACTCCAAAAAATGTCCACCGCGCCATTTTTTCGGAGTCCTGCGCATGCGCTGTAGACTCTGGCACTGTGCCAGAGTCTCTAGTGGTCAGTGCGCTAGCAGCGGCGCAACAGCTACGGGAGAGGAGGGGGCCCACACACGGTCAGCGATGAACTCCAGAAAAGTAAGTATAGGAGAAATGGGTGCAGTGTGTGCGGTGTGGGCCCCCCTGGTACTCAGGGGCCCGTGTGCACTGCACACACTGCACCCATTATAGAAACACCAATGCCCTAATCCTAGAATCAGTTGCACATCTTTATCCACAATCAGTAGAGATGTTTTAAACTGTTGTCCTTTATATTTCAGTGTCACTAAGCATGTACCTCTCACAGGAATTTTCTCCCCAGTGTACCTTGTAACTTTCACTTTGGCTGGATGAATTTTAGGTTTTACTCTAAAAGTCTTGAAATGATATTAAATTCACCTGTGCGCCAGTATCAAGCTTAAAGGGAATGACAATCTTGTTCACAGTTAAAGGGACAATCCATTCTTTCTTATCTGCACTGCAAAGTTCAATGCAATCCACAAAGAAATCCTCTGCTTGTTTAACAGTATGCACTTTGGTTGTTTCACTTTTCATTTTACAGTATTTGGCAAAGTGATTAAGTCCAGGCTCGGACTGGCCCACAGGGGTACAGGGGAAACCACCGGTAGGCCCCACTACCTGGGGGGCCCTCCTCCTCTAGGGATCAGGTTCTAGACTGTACACTTGAATTATATATTATACATGTTACCTTATACTGCACAGGATTATGATGTATTCTCTACAGTACATTGCTGTCATTAATCTGGCACATTATCATCCATGCACTAGCATTAATTACTATATAAATTATCAAGGAGTCCAGACCAGGTACTCTATAATGGTTAGCCAAACCTCTGTGGTGGCTGGCCACACCCCCTTTGGAGGCTGGCCACACCTCTAATCATGGGACCCTACCACTGCATACCCCCGGTGGGCCATTCATGCTCCAGTCCGACACTGATTAAGTCTACCACATTTCATGCAGGTTTTACCATAAGCAGGGCACATTTTAGGATTGTGAGCATTTGCACATCTACTACAAATTTTCTTGTAAGACTATGGCTTAGACTGCTTCATTCTTGAGAATGGTGGTCTGCTTGGCTCTGTTTTCTGCACTACATGTGCAGCACCATCAGCTTCCTTGTGTAACGTTTTGGCTTGTAAGCTAGTCACTTCTGCAGATCTGCACATTGGGGGTCATTCCGAGTTGATCGCTCGCTAGCTGTTTTTAGCAGCCGTGCGAACGCATAGTCGCCACCCACAGGAGAGTGTATTTTAGCTTTGCAAGTGTGCAAACGCCTGTGCATCCGAGCAGTACAAAAACAGTTTGTGCAGTCTCTGAGTAGCCCAGGACTTACTCAGCCGCTGTGATCACTTCAGCCTGTCCGGGCCCGGAATTGACGTCAGACACCCACCCTGCAAACGCTTGGACATGCCTGCGTTTTTCCAACCACTCCCTGAAAACGGTCAGTTGACGCCCATAAATGCCTTCTTCCTGTCAATCTTTATGCGATCGGCTATGCGAATGGATTCTTCGTTAAATCCATCGTACCCGTCTGACGCGCCTGCGCATATGCATGCGCAGTAGTGACCTGATCAATGCGCTGCGAAAAACGGCAGCGTGTGCGATCAGGTCGGAATGACCCCTATAGCCCCTGCCTTGTCTAGTGTTAAGTCTTGCTCTCTTAGCAATCTCTCTCTGAGTCCATAATCAGGTATTCCACAGACAATACGATCTCTAATCAGTGAATCCTTTAACCACTTAGCAAGAAAAATGAAGTACCCAACAGTGCGCACAAGGCAGCTAGTAGTGCAGTATACCAACAAGAGGCTTTTCCCACCTCCCACGTGAAGCATGCAATAAAAAAGGTACGTGGAATACCGCTTAACCAGCGCCTTACTACAATAAGACAGTATGTTTTTTCAATCTGTAGAATCCATACACCTCCTTCCGGTTTTCCTGTATATGAAGAGGCTCTCAGACCTCAGACACGTTATTGGTACCGGAAAGAGAAATAGTGGGCAAAATAGTATAATACTGTTTAAAAATGTAATGACATACAAAACATGTATTAAAACAGATTTCCAACACAGAATCACACAATTAAGGTGGAGACTTAAAAT
The DNA here is from genome assembly GCF_028390025.1 of Pseudophryne corroboree. Lineage (NCBI taxonomy): Eukaryota > Metazoa > Chordata > Amphibia > Anura > Myobatrachidae > Pseudophryne > Pseudophryne corroboree. The sequence goes on along the minus strand of NC_086448.1, from coordinate 346,578,988 downwards.
GCTGCAACTGACACCCTCAGTGTCGGTGGAAGTATAGGCTAATTACCGGATCTTTGAAGAAAACGGGCTCATAAGATCGTGATAGACGTGAGTCTGAGCAGAGTAAATCGCCAGGCTGCAGCTACGGGATTCCTCAATCACAGGATTCTTTCAAAGGTCGGGTCAGTCTGTCCTCCTCATCGTCCACGTCTGGGGTCAGTTCAGAAAAAAGAGCACCCACACGTTGCGACCCTCCCCGGGTCTTTCTCAAGGTCAGCTCAAAGTTTCAATGCCTGCCAAACTATCTGCCCCATATATGAACATCACATCCAAATCCTATTGGTCCCAGCGCAGCTGATCCCTATACATGCATTAGCTAAAAGTCCGTGGACACTTGCGCTAGAACCTCCCCTCGTTACCATCCGGAGTCCCTACTTGTTGTGATTGGGGTTGTTAGGGACTCCGGATGGTAAAAAAAAGAGTAATAATATAGGTACACTATACATTAAGATAGTGTATACTGTACACTTGTGAGGAGATGGACAAATAGAGAACCTACAGTATATACACTAGTGTGTGATTGTGTGATAAAAATAAAAAAAAATAAAAAAATATATATATATATACACACACATATTACACCCAGTACACAGAGCACCATAATACATTACATTATACACAGACCACACATTACATCCAGTACACACAGCACCGTAATCCACTACATTATACACACAGCCAGAGCCGTTACTAGACATTTTGGTGCCCTGTGCCAGAAAAAGAATTGGTGCGCCTCCCCACCCACCCACATGTGAGACAGGGACTGCGTGCCTAAGGCACGCATAAAAAATATAGGGGCGTGGCTTCATGGGAAAGGGGCATGACCACATAATTCACATTACATTACCCTGCACAGTATTGTACATTTGGCACATTACACCACACAGTAGTACCCCTTATACACATTACGCCAGCCCCCCCCCCCATATTACACACAGTAGCACATTACATTATACCAGCCCCATATTACACACAGTAGCACATTACATTGCACCCCCCATATTACACACACTAGCACATTACATTGCACCCCCCATATTACACACAGTAGCACATTACATTACCCCCCATATTACACACAGTAGCACATTACACCCCCCCCCACCATATTACACACAGTAGCACATTACACCCCCCATATTATACACAGTAGCACATTACATTACACCCCCTATATTACTCACAGTAGCACATTACACCCCCCCATATTACACACAGTAGCACATTACAGCCCACCATATTACACACAGTAGCACATTACACACACACCCACATTACACACAGTAGCACATTACATTACACTCCCCATATTACACACAGTAGCACATTACATTTTACACCCCCCAATATCACACAGTAGCACATTACAACCCCCCATATTACACACAGTAGCACATTACAGCCCCCCATATTACATACAGTAGCACATTACACCCCCCCCACATTACACACAGTAGCACATTACATTACACCTTCCATATTACACACAGTAGCACATTACATTTTACACCCCCCTATATTACACAGTAGCACAATACACCCCCCCATATTACACACAGTAGCACATTACATTACACTCCCCATATTACACACAGTAGCACATTACAACCCCCCCCATAGTAGCACATTACATTATACATAGTCCCCTCGCCCCCAATAACCCCCAGTAGACACAGTACCCGCTTGGTTTGCTGCTCCCTCCTGTGAAGAGCAGGGTGGTAGCCCTGGGACAGTGTGGTGGGGTTGGTAGCACGGGGCAACCACATCCAGCAGCAGGAAAGCTGGGCTGTTACACAAAGCCTACTGTTAGTGTGGTGGGCAGGGCCAGCCACAGCGATGCAGAGCCCCTGGCTGCCGGGTCATGTGCTTCACTGGAGGCTGCTGTGCTTATTTACACCCTGCTGTTGGTCAGACTGCCTGACTCTTGTACAGTGCAGTGACCAAGACTCTCACAGGACACATTCTTCCTCTCTGGTGCAGCCCCCCCCCCCCCCCCGCATTTCCGGAATTGCGCATGTGCAGTCCGGATTTATGGGTATGAAGCGTTAAAAACCGGGAGGGCTGACAAGGTATGCGGGGCAGCGGGAGGCTCATGTAAAAATGGGGAGCCTCCTGCTGAATGCGGGAGTGTAGGCAAGCCTGCTCTGTATCAGCTCCACATGCAGCAAGATATGCTATATAATTAAACCTTTGCTTAAATCTTTTCCAATTCTCAGACAAGTTACCAGACATCAGCATGCCTGTTGGAGGAGACAGTTTTTCCATGGTTACTCACTGTTTGGAGAGAGGAGCACATGGCAGGCTTTGCAGACACTGTGTATCACAGCTTTACAAACCTCTGCAGAATCCTGTGACACTCTGAGCACTAACAGTCTAATAGGCCCTACACACTGGCCGATAGAACTAAACGATATGAACATTCTCGTTCATTAATGAACGAGAACTCATTCATATCGTTCAGTGTGGAGGCAGCAACGATGCGCGGCCCCGCACTCGTTCATCGTTGGTGCCCCATCGCTTGTGCATGCAGGCCAATATGGACGATCTCGTCCATATTTGCATGCACTGCTATGGAGCCGGGTGACGGGAGAAGTGAAGAAACTTCAGTTCCCCGTCACCTCCCCCCATCCTCCCGCCGGGTAGCCAGTCTGCCGTATCGGTAGTCAGGATTGCCGAGTCTGTAGGGCCCTTAGGTTAAATTTCTTCTGACACCATGTTTTGTTCATATGCTTGTAATTCCAATCATTAGGACATAGATGCATGCGAGTTCACTGCTGTTCTCTTTTATTCCATTACCAACTCTAGACACACTGCACACTGGACCACCCACTTCCTAGCATTCCCTCTGCTCCTAGGGACCATCACTGAAGATTTAGGCTTACACATATTAGTAAGGGAGTGTCTATAAACATTAAGCATTCCAATGCATACCTCCCAACATGACCCTCTCCAGGAGGGACAAAATATTCTGCTCCTGGACTTCCCTCTAATTTGTGATTGTCATTACCTGTGCTGAAACACCTTTCTTATCGATTAACCTGTTCAATACAGGTGCAGACAATCATAAATTAAGAAAAAAGTCCAGGAACAGAGCATTCTGTCCCTCCTGGAAAGGGTCATGTTGGGAGGTATGTAATGCAATAACATCACACGGGCGGGGGGGGGGGCAGATTGGGAGAGTCAGTGAGCACCGCTGCATCTATTACTGCAGGAAGGATTAGCCGGGGGCTGCCCAACTGCGCACGCCCCAAAATGTCAAAAACGGGGGTCACGGTGCTAGGCCCCGCCTCTACACATGAGGTCCCGCCCACCCCTCACAAGACTTTGCTCTCTTTTTGGACGTGGCCGCGCCTCTGGTGCAGCACGTCCCGCATCAGCCTAAATAGAAGTTGGGAGGAATACAGGTGGGTGGATATAAGTGTGATCTGTGTATAGTGTGTCAAAGTCGAAAAATATCCTAATGCATATGCCTTGTACTAACCCCTCATGCACATGCCCGCTGCGCGTGCGCACACTCTGCCGTGCGTGCACATATCCGCAATTTGCGTAAGATCGCTCCGGCGATCACGTGCGTGGTATGCGCAATTACGGTAGAGTTTGTAAGCGTCTAGCGTGCGACTCGATCGTAGCATATTTTACCCATATAGGGGTATATTTACTAAGGTCCCGATTTTGACCGAGATGCCGTTTTTTCATCAAAGTGTCATCTCGGTAATTTACTAAGCAAAAATCACGGCAGTGATGAGGGCATTCGTAATATTTTGGAAGTCCTAGGAAAAAATCACGAATCAATACACCATCGGTCAAATACGCCTGCAATTTGCTAGAAATCGGGAATTTACTAAAAAGTGCAAAACACAAACACTGCAGACAATAGCCAAACACTGCCGTGATAAAATACAAATCGTGAAAAAGTGCTAAAAAAAAACAGACCTGCTTTTTTTCTATTGTATAGGCATGCACGGATCCATGAGATCCGTGCATGTTTTTCAGTGGGAAGGGGGGGGGAAATGTTCTAAATTTTCAGAAAAAAAATTGCGTGGGGTCCCCCCTCCTAAGGCAAACCAGCCTCGGGCTCTTTGAGCCGATCCTGGTTGCAGAAATATGGGAAAAAAATGGACAGGGGTTCCCCCATATTTAAGCAACCAGCATCGGGCTCTGCGCCTGGTCCTGGTTCCAAAAATACGGGGGACAAAAAGAGTAGGGGTCCCCCGTATTTTTGAAACCAGCACCGGGCTCCACTAGCTGGACAGATAATGCCACAGCCGGGGGTCACTTTTATACAGTGCCTTGCGGCCGTGGCATCAAATATCCAACTAGTCACCCCTGGCCGGGGTACCCTGGGGGAGTGGGGACCCCTTCAATCAAGGGGTCCCCCCCCCCAGCCACCCAAGGGCCAGGGGTGAAGCCCGAGGCTGTCCCCCCCATCCAATGGGCTGCGGATGGGGGGCTGATAGCCTTTGTGATAAGTAATTGATATTGTTTTTAGTAGCAGTACTACAAGGCCCAGCAAGCCTCCCCCGCAAGCTGGTACTTGGAGAACCACAAGTACCAGCATGCGGTGGAAAAATGGGCCCGCTGGTACCTGTAGTACTACTACTAAAAAAATACCCCAATAAAGACATTACACACACACCTTGAAAGTATAACTTTAATACATCCATCCACACCTCCATATACACATACTTACCTTATGTTCCCACGCAGGTCGGTCCTCTTCTCCAGTGGAATCCATGGTGTACCTGTAGAAAAAATTATACTCACATAATCCAGTGTTTTAGGCTCCTCGGTAAATCCTTTTGTAATCCACGTACTTGAAAAAATAAAAAAACGGATACCCGACCACGAACTGAAAGGGGACCCATGTTTTCACATGGGCCCCCTTTCCCCGAATGCCAGAAACCCACTCTGACTGATGTCTAAGTGGGTTTCCTCAGCCAATCAGGGAGCGCCACGTTGTGGCACCCTCCTGATCGGCTGTGTGCTCCTGTAGTGTATGACAGGCGGCACACGGCAGTGTTACAATGTAGCGCCTATGCGCTCCATTGTAACCAATGGTGGGAACTTTCAGGTCAGTGGTGAGGTCACTTTCGGTCAACCGCTGACCTGAAAGTTCCCACCATTGGTTACAATGGAGCGCATAGGCGCTACATTGTAACACTGCCGTGTGCCGCCTGTCATACACTACAGGAGCACACAGCCGATCAGGAGGGTGCTACAACGTGGCGCTCCCTGATTGGCTGAAGAAACCCACTTAGACATCAGTCAGAGTGGGTTTCTGGCATTCGGGGAAAGGGGGCCCATGAGAAAACATGGGTCCCCTTTCAGTTCGTGGTCGGGTATCCGTTTTTTTATTTTTTCAAGTACGTGGATTACAAAAGGATTTATCGAGGAGCCTAAGACACTGGATTATGTGAGTATAATTTTTTCTACAGGTACACCATGGATTCTACTGGAGAAGAGGACCGACCTGCGTGGGAACATAAGGTAAGTATGTGTATATGGAGGTGTGGATGGATGTATTAAAGTTATACTTTCAAGGTGTGTGTGTAATGTCTTTATTGGGGTATTTTTTTAGTAGTAGTACTACAGGTACCAGCGGGCCCATTTTTCCGCCGCATGCTGGTACTTGTGGTTCTCCAAGTACCAGCTTGCGGGGGAGGCTTGCTGGGCCTTGTAGTACTGCTACTAAAAACAATATCGATCACTTATCACAAAGGCTATCAGCCCCCCATCCGCAGCCCATTGGATGGGGGGGACAGCCTCGGGCTTCACCCCTGGCCCTTAGGTGGCTGGGGGGGGGGGACCCCTTGATTGAAGGGGTCCCCACTCCCCCAGGGTACCCCGGCCAGGGGTGACTAGTTGGATATTTGATGCCACGGCCGCAAGGCACTGTATAAAAGTGACCCCCGGCTGTGGCATTATCTGTCCAGCTAGTGGAGCCCGGTGCTGGTTTCAAAAATACGGGGGACCCCTACTCTTTTTGTCCCCCGTATTTTTGGAACCAGGACCAGGCGCAGAGCCCGATGCTGGTTGCTTAAATATGGGGGAACCCCTGTCCATTTTTTCCCATATTTCTGCAACCAGGATCGGCTCAAAGAGCCCGAGGCTGGTTTGCCTTAGGAGGGGGGACCCCACGCAATTTTTTTCTTACATTTAAACTTTATTTATTTTTTAAACAAAGTGCACAATGAAGCCCAGCACGGATCTCTCAGATCCGGCCGAGATTCATTGTATTAAAGTCGGCAGTGTTTTACAAGTCACTCACGTAAAACACTGCCAAAAAAACCGAATGACATCGACATCGGAAAACCCGAAAATGCAGAATACGGCAGCTTAGTAAATTAGTCGTAATCAATTCAAAAAGTTGCATATTTACACTTTCGATGTCATTCGTGATTGAACTTTGACCTCAAACGGGAAAACACGAATCTTAGTAAATTTACCCCATAGTGTGTTTTGTAGTAAATATTCCGCTAGACAATGTCAGCAAGTATGTTTAGTTTAAACTGTTCCTGGACAGAGAGATTCCTCTTTACATGATAGGAAGGGTCAGACAAAGGTTGAAAGGTGGTGTCTAGTATCCAGCTGTAGGGTATTTTAAGAGTAACATTCCGATGCTAGTTAGGAAAGGATCGCTCGCTCCTGCGTATAGTTATGTACAAATGTAGTTTATAAACATTAACTGTATTTGCTGTAAATTACACATGCGGCGGGAATCCTGAGGATACCTCCCACCAGAGCAGTTGGGGAAAGACACAGCCCACCTGTTCAAATCCACCTATGACCTTTACTATTATGTGGAGACACATCCCTGTGTCCAATGAACAATGAGATACAAAGTACCATTGTATTGTGAATGTATGTTGTGCTATATAAAGACCACCATTGCCTGGCCAGACTCACTCTCTCTGAAGGCTTTCTCCCTGAATGCTGAGGACTGGATCCAGGTCGCGCATGCGAATCATCCCCACCTATGTATTATTCTCTGTAGCCATTTTGTTATCCATTTTGTTCGCCATTTGTTCCCATTGTGATCTCATTCTGTTCGCTCTTGTTTGCGATTGTTCGCTATTGTACATGTATTATCCTCTGTTATTCTGTTTAGATTTCCATGTTAGTTTGTAGTGTATAACTTGTATTGTGTTTCCCTTTTTCTCTAAACCATCCACGGCGGTGTTAGAGCTGCTGTGGTTTTTAAATCCAAACCAGGTCTTGTGTTTTCACTGTTTACTGCAAAGGGCTTTTCTTAGCGTCTCAATTGCTCAAACAGCATACACCTTGTTAAGGTTTTTAAGCGTTACAACATTACAGTATTTGTCTAAAGGTTTAGAGTATAAGTGTCACGAACCGGTCTCTCACCTTTGCGGGTTCTGGGGTTCATCCGTTGCCAGTGCGGTTGCTCGCGGTGCTGTGCGCCCGTGTGGGGACGCGGCGTGATCAGTGGCACAGGTAATGCAGAGTCTGGGAACTGGGAGTGCGGGGACCAAATGGCCTAAGGCACTGCGATGTGTCTGCTGTATAGGAGGTGGCCATGTTGGAGACCAAATAGGTAATACAGAGCACTTGTGAAAACACCTGTGGGCAGGTGTAAGCCAATCCCGTGCTTGTGCTGCCTTTAAGTAGGCTGGGATTATGTTACTCTGGGCCAGTGCTTTGTTGTATCAACGCTGTGCTCTAGCTCTGAGCCCTCTCCGTGCATTCCTGTGTGATTCCCGTGGTCCAGATATCGCCTCAGTTCCCAGAGGTCCGTCTGCAGCCTTCACTGCTAAAGATCTACCTTCTCCCCGCTGTGCTGTCAGTTAATCACGCATCTATTGGTAACAATTGGATTCCCAGAGTCTTGCATGAGGAAACCCTGTCTGCCTGCTTTCAACCATACAGAGTTTGGAGGATTCCACTAACTTCAGCTGTTCGTTTGTTCTGCTCTGCATTTAACCCGTTCATCACTTATATCATCTGCTACAGTCTCACAGTGATCTCCGGAACTCGCAAGTAACCCAATTTAGTACTTTTACTTTCTATGTTGCCATTACAAGGATAATTCTTCACAGTCTCTCAGTTACCTCTCAAAACTTCATTACAAATCCTCACAGTTATTTCTTCATGTCTGCATTACCCAGTTAAACACATTCTACAGTTCAGCATCAAAGCTTGTTTATATTTGGACAATTCAACATTTATTCTCCAGCCTGTTTTAAACGCAATTCCATGAACATTTCTTTTATTTTTTCTTTAAGATATATCCTGCATATTATTTCTTTTATTCATGCAATACGTCAGTATATTATGGTGATTAATAACTTGCCATTTACCACTTTACTGAATTGTTATTTTCAATAAATATATGAAACGGAACTTTCTTCGTCCTCCCTGCTTTCTTCATATCCCAGCACCTACACCTGTGGTTGGTCCCGGGTTAACGGATTCACAAAAACACCCGGACCTGACAGTAAGCACTGGCCACATGGATCCGTCAAGTGACCAATTCGCAGGAGGCGGTGCTACGTCAGATATCCTTTCCCGTCTGGAAAACCAGGAGTCTATACAGACACAAATAGTGCAGTTTATGCAAACTATGGCAGACCGTTTAGTGACTCTTCATACGGCTATTAAAATGTCTCAAGTCCAGATTCCAACTCCGGTTGTCCCAGTTACCACTACAGCTTCTCCTGTGACGCTGCCTACGTCCCGCTTGCAGTTACCCTCTCCGAGTAAGTTTGACGGAACTCCAAAACTTTGCAGAGGATTCCTGAATCAATGCAAGATCCAGTTCGAACTGTTGTCCGCCAGTTTCCCATCAGCTCGTTCTAAGGTTGCATATATTATTGCCCTCCTCTCCGGTCAGGCTCTGGAGTGGGCATCACCATTATGGGAAAGAGGTGATCCTATCCTCTCTAATTACAAGGAGTTCGTATCATCCTTCTGGAGAATCTTTGACGAACCAGGCAGGACCACCTCAGCATCTTTGGAGATTCTCCGTCTACGTCAAGGTTTACGTCCTGTCAGTCAATATATTATTCAGTTTCGCACGTTGTCTTCAGAGTTAAACTGGAATGAGGAGGCCCTGATCGCCGCGTTTTGGAATGGACTTTCAGAGAGAATCAAGGATGATTTAACTATCCGGGATGTGCCAACTAAACTGGATGAATTGATTTCTCTCTGTAACAAACTTGACCTACGCTACAGGGAGCGAAGTTTAGAGAAATCCAGGGCAGAGCGATCCAGTCCACGTTATCATCCTAGGCCTCGACAAGATTCTTCATCACAGTCTCCGGTAACGACAGAAGAACCTATGCAGATTGGGCGCTCTCGCCTCACAGAGGAGGAACGACTTCGTCGTCGACAGGGTAACCTCTGCATGTACTGTGGGTCCTCCGAACATTTAGTTAAATTCTGCAAACTCCGACTGGGAAACTCTCTCTCCTAGCTTATTCAAGAGAGGTTAAGCTAGGAGTTACTTTAGAATCACGTTCTGGGGAAGAGCCGACCTTGTCTATTCAATTAGAAGTTCCAAGTTCTACAGTGAAAGTTTCAGCTCTCCTAGATTCCGGGGCAGCCGAGAACTTCATTTCCTCAGCCTTTGTCTTACGGTTTAAAGTTCAAACCATGCCTCTGGAAGCAGCAGTTGCTGTTACAGCAGTGGATGGAAGTCGAATTCCAGATGGTATAATTACTCATCGAACCGTATGTCTCAAGATGAAAGTTGGTGTGCTCCATTCCGAATACACCTCCTTCTACGTGATTCCCAAAGCCTCTCAAGATGTGATACTTGGTTTACCTTGGCTGCAGAAACATAATCCTCAACTTAATTGGCAAACCATGGAAGTCCTTTCGTGGGGTAAATCTTGTACCAAGGACTGTTTAGCCTTAATTGTACCTCTCCGGTCAATTAGCCTTCCCGACCTACCTCTGGTGTATCAATCCTTTGTGGATGTGTTCAGTAAACAAGCAGCAGACTCTCTAGCTCCTCATCGCGAATGGGACTGCCCAATCGTCCTGGTTCCGGGTAAAACCCCTCCTAGGGGACGAATTTATCCACTATCCATCCTAGAGACGCAAGCTATGTCTGATTATATACAGGAAAATCTAACCAAAGGATTTATCAGACCATCTTCTTCACCTGCAGGAGCCGGATTCTTTTTCGTTAAGAAGAAGGACGGTGGGTTACGACCATGCATAGATTACCGTGGACTCAATGAGATCACTGTGAAAAACAAGTACCCATTACCCTTAATTCCAGAATTATTTAATCGGGTAAAGGGAGCTACTGTGTTTACAAAATTGGATCTCCGAGGGGCCTACAATTTAATCCGCATCCGGGCAGGGGATGAGTGGAAGACTGCTTTTAATACCCGGGATGGGCATTACGAATACCTTGTAATGCCTTTTGGTCTTTGTAATGCACCTGCAGTTTTTCAAAGCTATGTGAATGAACTTTTTCGTGATCTTCTCTACAAGTGTCTAGTAGTATACCTGGATGATATCCTAATATTCTCTAAAGATCTAAAGTCTCATCGTCACCAAGTTAAAGAGGTACTGACACGTTTGAGGAAAAATCAACTTTATTGTAAGTTAGAGAAGTGCACCTTTGAAGTATCTTCCATACCGTTCCTTGGTTACATCATTTCTGGATCAGAGCTATGTATGGATCCCGGTAAGGTACAAGCTATCCGAGATTGGTCCACTCCTACAACTCTCAAGGGGATTCAGCGATTTCTTGGCTTTGCTAATTTCTATAGGAGATTCATTAAGAATTATTCTTCGTTAGCTGCTCCCATCACAGCCCTAACTCGCAAGGGAGCAAATCCTACGAACTGGTCTTCTGAAGCAATCAAAGCCTTCTCTGATTTAAAGCAAGCCTTTGGGTCAGCACCCATTCTTCGACAGCCTGATTTGAATCGTCCCTTTCTACTAGAGGTGGATGCATCTACAGAAGCAGTAGGAGCTGTGTTGTCACAAGTCTTTGAAGATAAAAAGGTCCATCCCTGCGGATATTTCTCCCGTAAGTTCCTCCCGGCAGAACGTAATTATGCAATCGGTGAGCAAGAATTACTTGCCATCAAGTTGGCATTTGAGGAGTGGAGATACCTTCTAGAAGGAGCACAACATCGCATTACAGTTTATACTGATCATAAGAATCTTCTATATCTGCAGTCAGCTCAGTGCTTGAATCCACGACAAGCTAGATGGGCGCTTTTCTTCACACGATTCAATTTCAAGCTCACCTATCGACCAGGGTTTCAGAACAAAAAGGCAGATGCCCTTTCTCGGTCCTTTGCTTCTTCTGAATCAAATGATGCTACCACGAATCAAGCCATTGTGAATCCTACGTCCTTTTTAATGACTCGTACCTCTCCAGTTCCTCCGCCTGGCAAGACCTTTGTCGCCACAAATCTTCGTAAACGGCTGCTTACCTGGGCTCACTCCTCTTCCTTCATGGGTCATCCTGGGGTTCTAAAGACTCTCAAATTTATTCAACAGTCTTATTGGTGGCCACGTCTCAAAGCCGATGTCCAAGAGTTTATAGCAGCATGTCCTAAATGTGCCCAACATACGAGTCCAAGAAGTTCTCCACCAGGTTTATTACATCCATTATCCATACCCAAACAACCATGGACTCATATCTCAATGGATTTCGTGACCGATCTACCTCCATCAAAAGGGCGAAATACCATTTGGGTGATAGTGGATCGATTTTCGAAAATGGCACATTTCATTCCATTAACTGGGTTACCATCTGCCCCTTTACTAGCCAGATTGTTCATCTCTGAAATCTTCAAGTTGCATGGCCTTCCTCGAGAGATCATCTCTGATCGGGGAACACAGTTTGTAGCCAAGTTTTGGAGGTCGCTTTGTTCATCTTTAAATGTCAAGTTGAATTTTTCTTCTGCATATCATCCTCAGACAGATGGACAAACTGAGAGAGTCAACCAAGACCTTGAAACATTTCTCCGGCTATATATATCGTCCTCACAGGATGACTGGGTTGACTACCTTCCATTGGCAGAATTTGCTCATAATAATCTCTTCCATTCATCTTCAGAATCTACGCCCTTTTATATTAACTTCGGCTTTCATCCTCGTGTGCCAGAGTTCCATCCATTGCCAGCCCTAGAGGTTCCAGCAGCAGATCAAGAACTTCAACGTCTATCTAGAATCTGGAGTTGTGTGCGTAAGTCGTTGGTCAAAACTTCCGCTCGTTATAAATCGCAGATAGAAAACGTAAAGCTGTACCGAATTACAAGGTGGGGGACCAAGTTTGGATTTCTACGCGCAATCTCAGGTTCAAAGTTCCTTCTAAGAAATTTGCTCCCAAGTTTATTGGTCCATTTCCCATTGTAAAGGTACTCAATCCTGTGTCATACAAAGTCAAGTTGCCACCATCTTTGAGAATTCCTAACGCCTTTCATACATCTTTATTGAAGCCTTTGATTCTCAATAAGTTTCGTACTACCCAGTCCAAATCTCCTAAAGTTGACTCTGTGCAGGATGAGGAATTTGAAGTTAAAGAGATTGTAGACTCACGTTCCCGATATGGACGTTTACAGTTTTTGGTCGACTGGAAGGGTTACGGTCCGGAGGAGAGATCCTGGGTTTTCTCTGAAGATGTTCATGCTCCAAGACTGGTACAGAAATACTTCTCCAAAAATCCTGATAAGGTTCAAAGGTGTTCGGAGACCACCCGTAGAAGAGGGGGTACTGTCACGAACCGGTCTCTCACCTTTGCGGGTTCTGGGGTTCATCCGTTGCCAGTGCGGTTGCTCGTGGTGCTGTGCGCCCGTGTGGGGACGCGGCGTGATCAGTGGCACAGGTAATGTAGAGTCTGGGAACTGGGAGTGCGGGGACCAAATGGCCTAAGGCACTGCAATGTGTCTGCTGTATAGGAGGTGGCCATGTTGGAGACCAAATAGGTAATACAGAGCACTTGTGAAAACACCTGTGGGCAGGTGTAAGCCAATCCCGTGCTTGTGCTGCCTTTAAGTAGGCTGGGATTATGTTACTCTGGGCCAGTGCTTTGTTGTATCAACGCTGTGCTCTAGCTCTGAGCTCTCTCCGTGCATTTCTGTGTGATTCCCGTGGTCCAGATATCGCCTCCGTTCCCAGAGGTCCGTCTGCAGCCTTCACTGCTAAAGATCCACCGGCTCCCCGCTGTGCTGTCAGTTAATCACGCATCTACTGGTAACAATTGGATTCCCAGAGTCTTGCATGAGGAAACCCTGTCTGCCTGCTTTCAACCATACAGAGTTTGGAGGATTCCACTAACTTCAGCTGTTCGTTTGTTCTGCTCTGCATTTAACCCGTTCATCACTTATATCATCTGCTACAGTCTCACAGTGATCTCCGGAACTCGCAAGTAACCCAATTTAGTACTTTTACTTTCTATGTTGCCATTACAAGGATAATTCTTCACAGTCTCTCAGTTACCTCTCAAAACTTCATTACAAATCCTCACAGTTACTTCTTCATGTCTGCATTACCCAGTTAAACACATTCTACAGTTCAGCATCAAAGCTTGTTTATATTTGGACAATTCAACATTTATTCTCCAGCCTGTTTTAAACGCAATTCCATGAACATTTCTTTTATTTTTTCTTTAAGATATATCCTGCATATTATTTCTATTATTCATGCAATACGTCAGTATATTATGGTGATTAATAACTTGCCATTTACCACTTTACTGAATTGTTATTTTCAATAAATATATGAAACTGAACTTTCTTCGTCCGCCCTGCTTTCTTCATATCCCAGCACCTACACCTGTGGTTGGTCCCGGGTTAACGGATTCACAAAAACACCCGGACCTGACAATAAGTATATTCTCACTGTGTTTTATTAGCAAGGTAAAGGTTATCAACTGTGTGTGCGCCCGCTGTTTGTAATCCGTACACTCAGCACAGCGTGTGTACGCCAAGTGCGTACCACGTGCGGGACTCTGTACGCAAATAGCGTACAAAGTGCGTAGCACGTGCACGTGGTCTAGTGGCCATAACGGCTACACGGTATTAGTATATAGCTTCATGTTTAAAGATAATAATTGACATTATCAATTGAGGGCTCGTCCGGTCCTCCTCATATCCGCAGCCTAGCAGGACAAGGCAGACTTTTATCTATCAGCAAAGAACGGGAAGGTAGTATCCCTTGTTAGCCGTTTGGTGGTCGGGGATACAGTAATGCTGATTAGATAAGCGTCTGCTCCGCTTGGTTTGTAGGGATGCTGGTGGGATCCGGATCCGGAAGGTAAGAACGTAAAGCTATTGTGTTTTTTTTTTCTCTGTGAAATTTCTGTTTGGTGCAAATTGCGCACGCAACACACGCAAAACACGCACACACCTGTATTTTATTTGTGTACTCTGCATATCTATTCGCTTGTTGCCATTAGCATTGATTATTAGATACATTTTGACCTGTGCTGAGAAATTTGTTGCTATTTAGTTAAAAATAAATTAATATTTAAGGGAGTACATGTAAAACACACACGCAGCCTGGCCCAGTTATAAAGGCTTATACAGGAGATACTGTGTGGTGTGATTAAGCGATTATAGTTGAATATCGTTTACATTTATAGAAGTGTGTTATTTGTATTACTGCGGACGTATCCGGCCTTTGTACACGTGTCCCAGACAGCGTGCGGGACTGCGTACGCAACGCAAAGGCCTACACACGTGGCGTATATTACGCAACGTGCGTACAGGTACGCCCACTACATACAAATCACACAATAGCATTGTTTTAGTTTAGGCGAGACGGTAGCCACGCGATAATAGCACAAATTGATCAGTATCCAATATTTAGTTTAAAAACACTTTTTTTCTGCATTACCTCTGGGGGAAGCTATCAGTTAACAGGAAATTATTTTTCTGATCAGAAAACTATAGAATGATAGTGTGGGCTGAAAAAGGTATGAGTGTATTGAACCCCGCTTGGTGGGCTTGATGGTCTTGGTGATCTTGGTGAAGCTTGGTGAAGCACGGTCTAGGTGAAAACGTGCGAGCACGGTCCAGGTGTAGACGTGCGACGGAGTGTGATAAAAGTTTTCGTGGTATTACGCTCCGGCTGTTGTGGAGCACAGTAGGGAGACTCCAATGATCCTACCATTTATAGATAACAAGTGTCTATAAGTGGTACGATTGGACCGCACGGTTGTATGTGTAAACAATTGATGCAACATGATATGAGGTTGCATATTCGTGCGTAAATCTTATCCTCATATGCGTTGTAGTGAGCACATGCAAGCGTGATTTGTGTAAAATAGAGGTAGGGCCTGCAACGGCTACACGAGTCTGCTAGAAGGCGGACCGGGGATACCCGGAGCAGAAGAAGTTCAGTGGAAGAGCTTTAAGGATTTCCACCGTAGACTACTGTGTTTGGTGCATTTTAGGAAGTTTTTCTGTGTTAAAAAGGTCCACAATGGAAGCCAAGTGCACAACACAGGGACGTTTAGCAGTCAGGGTTCAGACTGCAGAGTTCAGACCCCGGGGTCAGCTCGGTTAGTAATGTGGGGGAAGTATGGTCCCCACACTGAGACCTTTTGTGACGAATGGACACGAACAGTGCCGTTTCTAGCGGCGGGCGAGCCGTGCAACCGCACGGAGCGCCCGCCGCGGCACTTCGTGGGACTTTTTCTCCTCTCCTCCCTCTTCCCGAGCGCTCCTGCTCGGGGGGCGGAGTTTCGCGGAATGACGCGTTTGCGTCGTGACATTCCGCGAAACTCCGCCCCCCGAGCAGGAGCGCTCGGGAAGAGGGAGGAGAGAAGATAAGCGTGGAAGGAGGAGGCGGCCGGCGGACGTGAGGCGGCCGGACCTGAAGAGCGGGAACATGTAAGTATAATCTCTCTCCCTCTTCCTTCCCCCCCACTTGACACCTGCATGCCGCACTGTGAAAAATGGGGATACCTGTCTGCCGCACTATATAAAATGGGGATACCTGTCTGCCGCACTATATAAAATGTGGATACCTGTCTGCCGCACTATATAAAATGGGGATACCTGTCTGCCGCACTATATAAAATGGGGATACCTGTCTGCCGCACTATATAAAATGGGGATACCTGCCTGCC
This sequence comes from Pseudophryne corroboree, assembly GCF_028390025.1. Classification (NCBI taxonomy): domain Eukaryota; kingdom Metazoa; phylum Chordata; class Amphibia; order Anura; family Myobatrachidae; genus Pseudophryne; species Pseudophryne corroboree. The sequence goes on along the minus strand of NC_086448.1, from coordinate 346,562,886 downwards.
GCACTATATAAAATGGGGATACCTGCCTGCCGCACTATATAAAATGGGGATACCTGTCTGCCGCACTATATAAAATGGGGATACCTGCCTGCCGCACTATATAAAATGGGGATACCTGTCTGCCGCACTATATAAAATGGGGATACCTGCCTGACGCACTATATAAAATGGGGATACCTGTCTGCCGCACTATATAAAATGGGGATACCTGCCTGCCGCACTATATAAAATGGGGATACCTGTCTGCCGCACTATATAAAATGGGGATACCTGCCTGCCGCACTATATAAAATGGGGATACCTGTCTGCCGCACTATATAAAATGGGGATACCTGTCTGCCGCACTATATAAAATGGGGATACCTGCCTGCCGCACTATATAAAATGGGGATACCTGCCTGCCGCACTATATAAAATGGGGATACCTGCCTGCCGCACTATATAAAATGGGGATACCTGTCTGCCGCACTATATAAAATGGGGATACCTGTCTGCTGCACTGTGTAAAATGGGGACACCTGTCTGCCGCACTGTGTAAAATGGGGACACCTGTCTGCCGCACTGTGAAAAATGGGGGCACCTGCCTGCCGTACTGTGTAAAATGGGGCACCTGCCTGCCGCACTATGTAAAATGGGGGCACCTGCCTGCCGTACTGTGTAAAATGGGGGCAACCTGCCTGCCGCACTGTGTAAAATGGGGGCACCTGCCTGCCGTACTGTGTAAAATGGGGGCACCTGCCTGCCGCACTGTGAAAAATGGGGGCACCTGCCTGCGTACTGTGTAAAATGGGGGCACCTGCCTGCGTACTGTGTAAAACGGGGGCACCTGCCTGCGTACTGTGTAAAATGGGGGCACCTGCCTGCCGTACTGTGTAAAATGGGGGCACCTGCCTGCCGCGCTGTGTAAAATGGGGACACTTGCCTGCCGCGCTGTGTAAAATGGGGACGCCTGCCTGCCTGCCGCACTGTGTTTAAATTGGGATGCCTGCCTGCCGCACTGTGTTTAAATTGGGACACTTGCCTGCTGTAATGTGTAAAATGGGGACTTTTTATTTTTATTTTTTTTCCCCTGTGGTGGGCGTGATGATATCAGATGAGGCCATGCCCACTTTAATGAGACCACACCCATTTTAATCAGGCCACACACCCTTGCCGGGAGTGCGCGCGCCTTCGGCGAGCGCATGCATTTTCTTTTTATAGCTATATGGGGGGAGGGGGACGCAGTTTTTTTTTTTTTTTATAGCAAAGGGGGGGGGGGGGGGCGCATTTTCATCAAATCTCGCACTGGGAGCCAAATTGTCTAGAAACAGCCCTGGACACGAATGACTGTGGGGGATAAAGCACCATTTCCTGGGATAGGTAGTTTTGACTCGGAGGTATTACATAATCTAAGGCTTAGGATCTGTCTGTTAAAGTCCCAAAAACAAAGGATCAGACACACAAACTGTTTACATTTATGGCAACGAGAGAGTGATATATAGAGGGAATTAGCTTACACAGCTGGTTCCAACCCTAGCAGGAAACTGATGGCAACTGGAGAGACAATGGCTACAGAGAATGGCATACTGGGATATGATGATAATAGTGCACTTAATAAATGTAATAAATGTGTTAATGACGATAGGAGTAAAACTGATAAATATACAAATTCTAACCCGTGCAAGTTGCACCCCATGTTAAACTTCCCTCAGGATTACAAGCAAGAAAGTGAGCCCAGCACGATGTCGGCATTTTTTTCAGCAGCCACCATAGAAGACACCCAGGTGGGCACGGCCCAATCGGTAAAGGCAGTAGTAAAGCCCCCTAACGGAGGGTCAGGTGAGGTCGTGTCCACAGGTAAGTACGGTATTGTACATTATGCACAGACAATTGCACCTCACATTGTAGAGTCAACACAAGATGGTGTAATTGAACTAAATCCTGTCAGGGTGATCACAGTCCCCAATGGGAGGACTGACGCTCAGGGAATCACTCCCGTCAGAGACATTGCTATGCATTGTCCCTGGTCCCGGACAGAATTGAGGACAATTATGTCTGAATTTCCCGATCCAAGGAGAGATCTAGCCGCATGTCAAAGGTTTATTAAAGAACTAGGTAACGCCGCCGAACCCACTAACAAAGATTGGCGGACAGTACTGCGGGCATGTTTGCCCTCTACTATTGACCCTTTAAAATTCATTTCTGATTGTAAGTTAGATGAAGAGAAACCTCTCACTGAAGAGTACAAACAGGAAAATGTTAAACAGATCAACCTGCAATTAGGAGTATATTTCCCAACTGTTGTCAAGTGGAACAAAATTTTCTCCATTAGACAAAAAGAAGGTGAAACTGCTTCTGATTATTTCCATCGAGCATTAGAGGAAATGGCTAGATACACTGGGATCGCGGACATTGAGGAAAGTGTACATCATAGAGAGGTAGCGGTGTCCGTATTAATGGAAGGTTTAAAAGAAGTGTTGAGAACAAGGGTACAGACCATTCAACCTAACTGGAGAGGTATCTCGGTGGCTGCATTAAGAGAGTCCGCTATCGAACATGACCATAATATCCAAAGAACCAGGGAAGCACAGGGAGAGCGGTTGATGGTGATGAGCATCCAAGCACTAGAAGAGGCATCAAATCGACCAAAACCCCCAGCCCCTGGCACATGGAGGAAGCCAAGGGTTTGTTATCTGTGTAAAAGGGAAGGGCATTATGCCAGCAACTGTAACAGCCCACATAAAGTCAGACCTCCTAGACAAGAACACGAGCAAAGTTATGACACACTGTATAACACACGTAATTGTAATCAGGGATCATATAGGAAAAATTTTGGGCCGCACCTATAGTCTGCAGCCTGTGAAGTTGATTGTTAGCCTTGATAGTAAGCCTGAGGTTACAGTCGGTGTAATTGGTAGGTCATTCCTTGTAGACACAAGGGCGGCCAGGTAAACTCTGTGATTTATCTTTAAATGTTTCCTCTTCATCTCTGACGTTCACCAGCAGAACTACAGCTCAAACGTCACATGTCTATTTGGTCTTTTCAGAGGTCTGCCCAACCCCAGTATATCTTACCAGCATCATTGTGCTTGGCCACGCACAGAGGGTGGAAATACTGGTGGGGGAGACTGTGCAGAGATACCGATAGACATGTTGGTGTGACAGCCTGATGGTGAACGGAAATCTGAAAATGTTTCTCTTTTTCTATTATTCTCTCTCTTTTTTGTTCTTTCATGTTCTACGGATGGTATGTCACACAACAGTTAAACAAATGGTAATGCAAGATTTATGCTCCTTACAGAAAGATCGCTGATTCAGAAAGAATATCGTATCACTGAAGTGTTCGTTTTGGGAAGACTGAGAGGCAGCACTGTTGAGACGGCATCTGAGCAAGAAGAACAACAAGACTAGAGGACAATTATCGTAACAATTTTCTTTCCCTCCTAAGTATTTTCTTTTCCCCCATTACCACTCTTTCTTTCTCCTCCTGCAAGATGGACTTGCCCCAAGAGACTGCATTCCGTGTTTTCCTGTTGACCCTGTTGTCGGCCAGAGCAGTCTGTTTTGGTGAGAGTACCAGAGAGGTCGAGAAAGGATCTGGAATGGGTTCTGATGACAAGGATGGATTCGTAGAATTCCAAGAGCAACACAATCACCGAGCAAAGGCGAGTATCAGAAAACGATCTGGTAGTCATGACACTAGGAGATATTGTGAAGGATTGTTAGCTGACGAAAATTGTATCTGTAGGAATTGTGAAAACATAGTTGAGGACGGGTGCATCCAGAGATGTCAGTCCAGCCTTAATATCAACATGGACCGTCATCCATTGAGTGACTATCACTCATTAGTGGGTAAGGTTTTAAACCAAACGGAATGCTGGGTGTGCTCACAAGTACCTCAAGGTCAGAGCAAGTCAGGACTAGTGCCATACGCTTTAACGATAGATGAGGTACTTGAATTAAAGGGTGGGAGACCGGTGGACAAGAAATTTAATATTTCTAAGCCTCCTAGTTTGAAGCTCCACCAATATCATGTGGATAGGTCCTTAATATGTTTTAACATTTCCAATCCCCGAAAGCCGGGAAATTGGGAAGTGACATGGAACAACCAAACCATGACATTCTCACACAGAGCCGATAGAATGCCCGTAGACTCAGAGCTTATACGCCAAATAGCCAACGGTGGGAGATATTACCAGTATAGGTACACTCTAGGAAGTAGGACCATGCGAGTTGGAGAAGTATCACCAGGATACTGTGCGCATATCATACAACCTGATACGTGTACTAGACAAATGAGAGAGTTAGGGATAGGATTTTTCACCTGGAAGGTTTGTAATATGGTGATGTCATATTCTGTCCCATATGTCCTCCCCGATGATGCATATTTCATATGTGGGAGGAAGGCGTATAAGTGGCTTGCCCCAAACTCAGAGGGATTGTGTTACATTGGAAGAGTGTTGCCAGAAGTAATAACCATTACCCATGATAAAATGAAAGACGTTCACCGCAATGCTCAAGCTTCTTACACTCACACCCATTACGAACACATTGTAAAGAGACACCTTATAGATAGGACAGAGCACGCAGCCTCTGATTTGATCCACGAATCCACCGGGATTCAATTCCTACTCACGCTAGATATCACCCGTACCGCCAGAGGAGTTATAAATTTTAGGTATATAACTGCGCTAGCGAACCTGATAGACAATATCACCGAGATGTATGATGACACCTTCAGGTATACTGGGAGAGAATTGCAAGCTTACAAAACGGAACTGATCCAGCACAGGATGGTTCTCAATTACATCACAGCGGTGACAGGCGGGTCTTGTGTCGCCCTAACAACTCAGTATGGTGTGAAGTGCTGTACATATATCACAAACAGCACCAATGACCCAACCGAGGTCATAGATCAAAAGATGGACGATATCTTGCAATTGAAGTGGGAGTTCCGAAGGAGACACAACCTTACCCTTACTGCTGTGAGTAATGAACCGACCGGCTGGGTTTCATGGTTGAACCCAATTGGTTCTCAGGTTTAGGAAAATGGGCTCAAAATGTTATCGTTAATGTAGGGAAATTTCTCTTATGTATCCTGGGAGTTGTCATAATGATTGGTTTGATATTTAGATGTGTTCGGATTTTAATGAATTGCAAGCGCAGTACCAAATTGATGAGTTTAAGGAGCGAGGGCATTGTTACAACAACTGGTTTAATTTATGACCCATCAATCGAGACAATGCTGTGATAAAATGTGATTCCACGGTCCGTTTCTTTCACCCGTTTCTCCTTTGTTTTCCTCCAAGGTAAAAAGACATCCACCCGGAAGAAGATTTTGATGCACATTCCTACAAGACCATTGATGAACTTTTTCACAGACATTTGATGAACTTTTAGAGACTTTAACTTTCTATGGACACTTGAAAAACTTTGCTTGCCACTTACAGCAAAGATACAGCAATCCGGACAAGACAACAACAAGACTTCAACAGACATCCAAGGACAATCACATACGTTATCATATGAATGCATTTATAACACATGTTTCTTATCTTCATCTCTACGATCTTCAGGTAGTGACACACATAGTCGACAGGTAATATAGGTACATATATTAGCACTCACATATTTTCCCCCTTCATGTATCATCAACTAATGTGCACCCCATTTGTTGGAACTAAAAGCCGAAAAGAGCTTGGTAGAGTTTGTTAGCCCACTTACAGACCCTTAATACGGGATAAGAAGGATTCAATGTATACTTCGCAATACCTCGAAGCTTGTACGGCACGATGATACATGACCCCTCAGACATGAATTTCATACATACATGCTTTTACTATCCCACTAGGTCATACATTTCCCACCTTCTCCTCTCCTCCCCACACCCAATCATATATAGGTGTTTCACGGTATTATGTATTTTTCTGCTTAAATTGTTTAGATAGTGGCAGTTATTGTTGACTGCCAAAGGGTGGACTGTCAAAGTCGAAAAATATCCTGATGCATATGCCTTGTAGTAACCCCTCATGCACATGCCCGCTGCGCGTGCGCACACTCTGCCGTGCATGCACATATCTGCAATTTGCATAAGATCGCTCCAGCGATCACGCGCGTGGTATGCGCATTTATGGTAGAGTTTGTAAGCGTCTAGCGTGCGACTCGATCGTAGCATATTTAACCCATATAGTGTGTTTTGTAGTAAATATTCCCCTAGACAATGTCAGCAAGTATGTTTAGTTTAAACTGTTCCTGGACAGAGAGATTCCTCTTTACATGATAGGAAGAGTCAGACAAAGGTTGAAAGGTGGTGTCTAGTATCCAGCTGTAGGGTATTTTAAGAGTAACATTCCGATGCTAGTTAGGAAAGGATCGCTCGCTCCTGCATATAGTTATGTACAAATGTAGTTTATAAACATTAACTGTATTTGCTGTAAATTACACATGCGGCGGGAATCCTGAGGATTCCTCCCACCAGAGCAGTTGGGAAAAGACACAGCCCACCTGTTCAAATCCACCTATGACTTTTGCTATAATGTGGAGACACATCCCTGTGTCCAATGAACAATGAGATACAAGGTACCATTGTATTGTGAGTGTATGTTGTGCTATATAAAGACCACCATTGCCTGGCCAGACTCACTCTCTCTGAAGGCTTTCTCCCTGAATGCTGCGGACTGGATCCAGGTCGCCCATGCGAATCATCCCCACGTATGTATTATTCTCTGTAGCCATTTTGTTATCCATTTTGTTCGCCATTTGTTCCCATTGTGTTCTCATTCTGTTCGCTCTTGTTTGCGATTGTTCGCTATTGTACATGTATTATTCTCTGTTATTCTGTTTAGATTTCCATGTTAGTTTGTAGTGTATAACTTGTATTGTGTTTCCCTTTTTCTCTAAACCATCCACGGCGGTGTTAGAGCTGCTGTGGTTTGTAAATCCAAACCAGGTCTTGTGTTTTCACTGTTTACTGCAAAGGGCTTTTCTTAGCGTCTCAATTGCTCAAACAGCATACACATTGTTAAGGTTTTTAAGCGTTACAACATTACAGTATTTGTCTAAAGGTTTAGAGTATAAGTATATTCTCACTGTGTTTTATTAGCAAGGTAAAGGTTATCAACTGTGTGTGCGCCCGCTGTGTGTAATCCGTACACTCAGCGCAGCGTGTATACGCCAAGTGCGTACCACGTGCGGGACTCTGTACGCAAATAGCGTACTAAGTGCATAGCACGTGCACGTGGTCTAGTGGCGATAACGGCTCCACGGTATTAGTATATAGCTTCATGTTTAAAGATAATAATTGACATTATCAAGTGATCAGTATGTTTCACATGCATGACATCAGTGTGACCTGTGTATAGTAAATTAGCTCGTGTCAGGTGTGTGATATAGGTAGGCTTACCATACTATCCCTTTAAATAGGGACACTTATGAATTACACAGGTTCTGTGGCTGGTTGACTGCAAGCCTGCATGTCACTTTTAATCGGCAACAAAACCTGTTTAATTCATGAGTGTCCCAGTTTAAAGGGATAGAATGGTAAGCCTATATATAGGTGTGATCTAGGTAAACTGATCGGTGTCTTTCAGGTGTATGATATAGTGTATAGTGATCATTAAGTATCATTTATGGTTGTCAACAGCTATCTTCAGATTTCTACAACGTATACTGTAATGGGCCCTACACACTGGGCGATAATACTGAAAGATATGAACAATTGCGTTCATTAATGAATGAGATACCGTTCATATCATTCAGTGTGGAGGCACCAGCGATGAACATTGTGTGGCCCTGCGCTTGCTCATCACTGGTGCCCTGTCGCTTGTGCGTGCAGGCCAATATGGACGATCTGGGGGGGATGAGCGCAACAAGCCCCTGCGCTCATCACAGGTTCTATTCCCACTCTAGTGATACTGACCACCGGTCACATAACCCCTTTTAATGTATCAGAAGCCACAGTGGCTTCTAATATCACTATACTGTAGTTTGCATTGTGGGAACATTATCCTCAGAGGCGGAACTACCGCCAGTGCAACCAGTGCGTTGCACTGGGGCCCACCACAGTGTACAGGGGCCCAAAGCATGTAATGAGTCAAACTGACTCATTACATGCCGCTGTGTGCTGCACACAGCCGCCCGGACAGAGAGGAGAGGAGCGCAGCGGTACGGGGGAGAAGGAGGAGGAGGGAGGTGGAGGAGGGAGCCGCAGCAGCGCTTTGCTACTGGTTGAGGTGCTGCTGCTGCTGTCCCTCTGCTTCACTATAGGCTGTCTTCTGAGAACATCCTATAGTGAAGCAAAGGAACAGCAGCAGCAGCGCCTCCATCAATAACACAGCGCTGCTGCGTCTCCCTCCTCCACCTCCCTCCTCCTCCTTCTCTCCTGCCCGGGAATCGTGATCTGTCAGAAGCTGCACCGAGGAGCCTGAGCCAGCGGAGAGGGTAAGTATAATTCTTTCTTTCTTTCTTTCTTTCTTTCTTTCTTTCTTTCTTTCTTTCTTTCTTTCTTTCTTTCTTTCTTTCTTTCTTTCTTTCTTTCTGTCTTTCTTTCTTTCCATGTGCAAAAAGGGGGACTGTCTGCCGCAATGTGTAAAAAGGGGGAATCTGCCTGTCGCAATGTGTAAAAAGGGGGAATTTGCCTGCCGCAATGTGTAAAAAGGGGGAATCTTTGCCGCAAGGTGTAATAAGGGGGAATCTGCCTGCCACAATGTGTAAAAAGGGGGAATCTGCCTACCGTAATGTGTAAAAAGGGGGAATCTTTGCCGCAATGTGTAAAAAGGGGGACTCTGGCTGCCGCAATGTGTAAAAAGGGGGAATCTGCCTGACATAATGTGTAAAAAGGGGGAATCTGCCTGACGTAATGTGTAAAAAGGGGGAATCTGCCTGACATAATGTGTAAAAAGGGGGAATCTGCCTGACGTAATGTGTAAAAAGGGGGAATCTGCCTGACGTGATGTGTAAAAAGGGGGAATCTTTGCCGCAATGTGTAAAAAGGGGGAATCTGCCTGCCGCAATGTGTAAAAAGGGGGGATCTGCCTGACGTGATGTGTAAAAAGGGGGAATCTGCCTGACGTGATATGTAAAAAGGGGGAATCTGTCTGCCGTGATGTGTAAAAAGGGGACGCTGTCTGCCGCAATGTGTAAAAAGGGGGAATCTGCCTGCCGTAATGTGTAAAAAGGGGGACGCTGTCTGCCGTAATGTGTAACAAGGGCACACTGTCTGCCATAATGTGTAAAAAGGGGACGCTGTCTGCCGTTATGTGTAAAAAGTGCACGCTGTCTGCCGTTATGTGTAAAAAGTGCACGCTGTCTGCCGCTATGTTTAACAAGGGCACGCTGTCTGCCGTTGTGTGTAAAAATGTACGCTGTCTGACGCTATGTGTAACAAGGGCACGCTGTCTGCCGTTATGTGTAAAAAGTGCACGCTGTCTGCCGCTATGTGTAAAAAGGGCACGCTGTCTGCCGTTATGTGTAAAAAGGGGGACGCTGTTTGCCGTAATGTGTAAAAAGGGGACGCTGTCTGCTGTAATGTGTAAAAAGTGTACGCTGTCTGCCGCTATGTGTAAAAAGTGTACGCTGTCTGCCGCTATGTGTAACAAGGGCACGCTGTCTGCCGCTATGTGTAACAAGGGCATGCTGTCTGCCGTTATGTGTAAATAGGGGGACGCTGTCTGCCGTAATGTGTAAAAAGGGGACGCTGTCTGCTGTAATGTGTAAAAAGAGGAATCTGTCTGCCGTAAGGTGTAAAAGGGTCTCTACCTGGTGTAGTGGTGCCACTCTGCGGCGTAATTTGAATAATGGAGACTACTGTGCACCGTTTTATTAATTGGTATTATTTTGTGGCCACACCCCTTCCCCACGAAGCCAGACCACTATGTATTTTTGCGTGCGCCTGCGGCGCGCACTGCCCCTGTTTTGCATGCAGGGGTGGGGCTCCGATGCCGTTTCTTGCACACAGTGCTAAAATGTCTAGTTACGGCACTGTTGCTAGGTATCCATTTCTCTGGCCCTGAGCAGGTCCCCCTCACCAGATCCTCTCCAGGGGTGAGGGGGTGGACTTGGATGGGATGGGGGGGGGGCTCAAAGCATTTTGTCGCACCTGGGCCCACCGCTCGCTAGTTCCGCCACTGATTATCCTGTATATTACAGTACAGTAGAAACAGTTTTAAGTGCCTTTGTACCCGTCTTGCAGCTCACAGCATGCACAAAGCTACTGGTGCCAACATAAATAGTAACTGACAAATACTGTTACAAAGAAAATTGCCAGACATGTCCAGCTCGGTGGATCTTTTGAAGTGATATTTTAGGGAAAGTGTTTTACCTCATTGCCAAGTCTTCATGTTCTTGTGGTACAAATTTGTACAAGGCAACAAAATTGTCTACTGTATCCTTATATAGAGTTACCTGCAGAAAAAATAAAACATATACATCATACAAAAATTGTACATACTATACTGTAGGTACTTAAAATGTTTTCAAATGGTTATGACATTATAGATTTGTTTTTATAAAGAAACATGTGCCAAAAGGTTAGCACTGCAAAAAAAAAATCAGAAACAATACATAGTAGTTTCATTGTGTGTATTAATAATGCAGACATATGAATGTTTCTACAAATTTTCAAATTATTCCTTTTTTTATTGCTTTAGTTTCTACATTATAATTTACATGACTAGCTACTGAACTTACAGATGTGTCCATATACACTCTGAAACCGTGTCAAATAGCCCCATTTAGCGCACCATGGACTTTGCAATGCTAAAGCACTAATCCTAAATACCTAGTACAGTATAAATAAATTAAGTTGTAAGACTGAGGAAAAGTGGCACAATGGAGAAAAAAGTACATAATCTAGGGAAAAGACAAAAGTCACATATGAACGGAGCGACCCATCCATGCAGGGGGTGGCACTCGATATCCTGGCTGTCAGGATCCCAGCGCTTAGCATACCTGCGCCGGGATCCCGACCGCTGGGATACAGACAACTATTTTCCCCTTTGGGGTGTCCACGACACTCCTGGAGGGAGAATAAATAGCGTGGCGTACATAACGCACCACTGTGCCTGCAGCAAGGCACGCGCAGCGAGCCAGCAAGGGGCTCTTTTGCACTCGCCCCGCTGCCGGTATTCCGGCGGTCGGTATCCTGGCGCAGGTATGCTGTGTGCCGGGAACCCGACAGCCGCTCAAGCGTAGTAGACCCTGTGCTAGGTAATTAGGATTAGAATGTTTTGTAGCAAGGAATTGGTATAAAGTCGCAGATTAAGCATAACGATGCATGGGTCTTCTACGCGTGGCCGGCTGTCGGGATCCCGGCGCCCAGCATACCGGCAAACTTCAATGCAACATTGAGGAAAAAGTGCCCCACGTGGGAATGGGGCCAGGCATCTCACACCATATGGCGCCAAAAGGATAAGTGTATGAGGACACATTTGCAGCTATGTATGGGGGCATATTTATTAAAGCGTAGTTAATAAATATGTTAATAAATATTTAGCATCCCCTAGATGTACCATGGAGGGACAGCAGCAGGTATCTCCGATAACTGCCGTGGTCCCTCCATTTCTGACCACAAAGCAGCCCCGATTGGTGTTTTATGAGCTTTTATTTCATTATGTGTACATTTTTAAACAAATTATTTCATAAGCCAGTTGTTCTACATTTCAAATATATTGTATTTATTAGTTGTTAAGAAGACACAATTTGTGTGCTCTTTTTACTAGCTCATATATACTACAGGCATTCCCAACCTCGGTCCTCAAGGTACACAGGCACACATGTATTATGCCTGGAGAAGTGATAAAGCAGTGATAAAGAAGTGATAAGTGGAAGGTGATAACGCACCAGCCAATCAGCTCCTGTCATTTTTAAAACCCATAATGATTGGCTGGTGCATTATCATCTTCCACTTATCACTTCTTTACCACTTCTCCAGGCTTAATACATCTGCCTCACTAATACCGCTTTCACACTGCCAATGCCAGATCACACCCGGGAATTGGAAACGGGTCCTTCCCGAGTGGGATCCGGCATTGGCCGCTGCTGCAGGCTTCCCCGACCCGGCAATATGCTGGGCGGGTTTCCATAGCAGCGGGGCGGAGCCGGCGGTGGGTGCGGTGCTGGGTGATGAGATCATCTCCGCGCCGCCTCTCCCTGCTGTAGTAAATGGGTCACGGGAAGCATCGACCCGGGAGCCCATTTACGCAGCCACTGACCCAGTATTCAACCCGGGTATAACATTGCTTTATTCCCAGGTTGAATTGCCGAGTCAGGCGACCCGTGATTTCGGCTATGTCCCTTTCACGCCGCACGTCGACCTGTGTCCAACCGGCAATATGCCGGGTCGATACCGGGTTATTTGTGTGGTGTGAAAGGGGTATAAGTGCAGGTTTCAGTGATATCCAGGCTTCAGCACAGATGGTTAAATCAAAATAACTGTGGTTCTAATTAAGTTCACCTGTGCTAAAGCATGGATATCACTAAAACCTGGACTGTTAGTGTGTCTTGATGGCCGAGGTTGGGAAAGCATGATATACTACAGTATATAAGCATATACACTAGCTCAGTGGTTCTCAACTGCAGTCCTCAAGTACCACCAACAGGTCATGTTTTGTGGATGTATTTAATCTTGCACAGTTGACTTTATGGATCAGTAATTATCCCACCTGCCTCCACTGACAGACATCCTCAACACATGACCTGTTGGAAAAACTTGAGGTTTAAGGTTGAGAATGACTGCACTAGTTATATATGTATATATACTAAGATTTGAAAGAAACATCCATTGTACTGTATATATTATATAACATTTCATCATATTGATGAAAAATATTAATGAATTTATAGATACATTACATCTTCCTTTGCTAATTCAAACAAATAAATGACAAATACAATAAAATTAGTATATGGCACCAAATTTTTTAACCGAATCTGAACAAATGTGTCTGAATGTAAAAATGTCATGTCCAAACAGATCACTATTCTCCATGGTTTAATTAAAAATGATGGTATTTCATGTCTGTTTAGTCTAAGCCGTTGATATGAAGCCTCCCTTGATTTCCCTCTGTAATAGTGATTGCATTGTGTAGATGACAACACTCGGATGTGACATACATGTCAACTTAAATATCAGATTTAGCCTTCCTGACACTGCCTACTACAACAGGTTATCTATGGCCAATGTGAGTGCAGCCTGCAGACAAACCCCTTGTCATACAGTCACACAGAGATAACTGCTGTATTAATTCTAGATAAAATAAAATTGCAGATTCATGGTGTAACATAATATTAGTACGCCGTATAATTGGCTGATTAATACAGTTGTTAACAAGATACTCATGCAACAGTCTATAGTGGTTTTTTTATAGTTTAGTACTATACAGACATGTTTATTTTGCTTTGCTGTTGGTTTCTAGAAGTATGGTATGTCTCTAATGACACAGTACAGTACCTGTGTTGTTTTGAATGAGGGGTTTGACTTTTATTATGTGCGTGGTTATACTTCTATGGCTAGAACATTGAAGCACTCATTGGTGAGAATGTTCCAAGAATGGATATTTTTACACTTACCAAACTATTTGGATGATGGTTGGTCTACAGAGCAATAAAGGAGGAAAACTGCATACTGTAACCTAATAGTGGTCTGTCCACGAGACACACACAGATGCTAGAGATGAGTACTTCTTAGTGCCCCCTCCTTTTCCCTCATGCTCTATTCTCTCTGGGTGGTATGTACATCTACCACTATTTACCTGCATACTGGCATTTTGTATACCCAGTATGCAGGTGTAACTACCTGCTGGGACAGTGCTTCCCAAAGATGAAAAAGCTTCCGGAATGATAACTTGAGAGTCCAAATGCACATGCATGGCTATTGCTCATTCTTCCTCAGTGATGTTTTGTGCAAGGAAGTCCATATACTTACATTAGCATCATAGGGGGATATGCACTAAGCAGTGATACAAGTGGAGAAGTGAGCCAGTGGAGAAGTTGCCCATGGCAACCAATCAGAATTGACGTAAGATTTATAATTTGCATACTCTAAAAGTATACAGAGCAGCTGATTGGTTGCCATGGGTAACTTCTCCACTAGCTCACGTCTCCACTTTTATCACTGCTCAGTTTTCATGTCCCCCATAATCTCTAAATGATGTTGCCTATCGGGCACAAGCACAAGAAAGTATCTGGAGCTTGATGTAGAATCCTACGGGGACTGCTGTGCAAGGGATCTGCAGCAGATATCTTCTCATTTTTATACTTGATACATCCCACCCTCTGCCTGCTCTGTCTTTTCTATAGACAGAAACCTGGTTAGAAAGTTTAAAATAAACTAATCATATATTGTCAGGGCAGTCAAAAGATCATGTAGTCCCTGGTTACAGGTGTAAGTGTGATCACATGTGGGATCATGGCTATGACCTATCATCGCTCAAAATCGAAGATGTGCTTTGCAGCAGAACTCACCAAAAGGGTCATGGCATCTCCTTCACTCGCACTACTCCCAGATCTTTATACCACCCAGTGCTGCAAGTGTGGCGGAACGCTGGGGTACGGCATACCGCTAAGAATCTGGCCGCCGGTACGCCGTACCCCCGCCATTATCGGCTATTACTGTTATACTCCGCCGACGCCATGCTGATGGGAGCGTGACAGTGACTTCATCACGCTCCAGCGGCTGGTGCGCAGAGGACCTTAGGGGCTTGGCGGTGTTGGACGCAGTGTTCCTGGCACTGGCAGGCAGAGGTAGTCAAAGAAACAGTGACAGCACAGGCCTGGGGGTGAGTAAGGAGGGGGCGCAGGCTGAGAGACACACAGTGAAGGAGGGATGACGCAGGCTGAGAGACACAGAGTAAAGGAGGGGCACAGGCTGAGAGACACAGAGTGAAGGAGGGGGAACACAGGCTGGGAGACACAGAGTGAAGGAGGGGGGGCGCAGGTTGAGAGACAGAGTGAAGGAGGGGGAACACAGGCTGGGAGACACAGAGTGAAGGAGGGGGGGGCGCAGGCTGAGAGACACAGAGTGAAGGAGGGGGGACGCAGGCTGAGAGACACAGAGTGAAGGAGGGGGGCGCAGTGGCAAACGCAGGATTTGCATGGGGGGGTTTCCAGAACTGGGTGGAGCCAAGCACGGGGGTGGGGACTGAGGTGACCCAGTATGTGCTGGGTCCGCAAAACTAGTGTGTGTGTGTGTGTGTGTGTGTATATATATATATATATATCTACACACACACATATATATATATATATCTACACACATATATATCTATCTATCTACATATATATATATATATATATATACCGTATATAGATATACATACATACATACATACATACATATACACATAGCATATTGAACAGGCATATATATATATATATATATATATACATACAGTATACGTATATATATTATATACGCATGTTTATATATCATATGTGTGTTTATATATATATATATATATATATATATATACACATGTGTATATATGTATGCACATGGATATATATGTACTATAATTACAATAAAGTAAACTTTTATTAAGCACTTACAAGTGCCACCAGGAAGACAGCAGGCTGCAGAGGACGCTAGACAACCATTAACAATACTCATGCAACTGGTGGAGGGGGGTTTCTGGGTGCTCGGAAACCCCCCTGGGTGCACCACTGGGGCGCAGGCTGGGAGATACAGAGTGAAGGAGGGGGAACACAGGCTGAGAGACACAGAGTGAAGGAGGGGGGCGCAGGCTGAGAGACACAGAGTGAAGGAGAGGGGTTGGAGGCTGAGAGACACAGAATTAAAAGGGGTAGGCTGAGAGACACAGATTTAAAGGGGGCAGGCTGAGAGATGCAAGGGGAAGCTGATGGTGTGGCTGAGAAATGTAGGGGGGAGATAACAGTGTGGGTGAGGCGTTGGATATGAAATCCCGGCAGGCAGGACGCCGGCTGTCAATATCCCGACAGCGGCATCCTGCCCGCCAGAATGCCGTCAGTGGGGCGGGTGCATGGAGGCCCCATGTGTTCTCGCTGTGCTCACCACGCTGCGGGCACGGTGGCTTGCTGCACTCGCCACAGGTTCTATTCCCACTCTATGGGTGTCGTGGACACCTACGAGTGGGAATAGCCCTGGCAAGGATGCCGGCATTCTCGGCTGACGGGATTCTGATGTCGGGATCCTGAACGCCAGGATCCCAACAGCCGGGATATTAAGTACATTCCTGGCTGAGAGTAGCCAGGGGAAAATGATGGTGTGACTGAGAGATGCTTGGGGGAGATGACTTTGTGGCTTAGAGATGCAAGAGGGAGATGATGGTGTGGCTGGGAGACAGCAGGGAGAGTATGATGGTGTGGCAGAAAGACGCAGCGGCGAGGATAATTGTGTAGCTTAGAAACGCAGGGGGTAGAAGGTGACATAGGTGGCATGAATCAGGTTGATGTTGACCTTGGATATATTCCTACACAAACAGGCATCTTCCATGTGATTTCCTACATGAATTGTGAATACCGACTGAAGACACTGTCTGACCAGAGAGGATAAATTTTTTCAGAGGTTCCCCATTGTGAGAAACCACCATATAAGTAAGGTGCATAAGGAATGGAAATGCCATCGCGGGTCACATGGTTGTGACATCAGAGGTCCTTAAGCCCACTTGGATCTTGCATCTACTCTTGCACCTACCTTACATACATGCATGGCACCATGCAAGTGTGACTCTCAGAAAGACAACAGAGTACTTGGAATCATGGCTGGAGGACTGAACAGCAGGGAATCAAAACCCTGAAGGTGACTGCTCCCACCAGCACGCTTGGTTAACCGGTAGAGAGCGGGAGTCGGAGCAGGGAGACACACATCTCTGGGCACTAGGGTATCTATAATGGGTGCAAGTGTGTGTGATGCAGGGGTCCCCATGTCACATGCTGCACCCATTTTTTAAATACTTACCCCTCCAAAGTTCTGCGCTGACGTTAGCAGCACTATGGAATCCCCACGGTGTTCAGTTCATGCGCAGTAGAGAAATCACTGGGACAATTGCCTCCGTGCCATTTTCCGGGTGATCTGCGCATGCGGCACTCCCGGCATAGAGGAGGGGGCCCGAATGGAGAAGGTAGCACACGGGCCTCCTCCTCTCTTAAAGCGCCCCTATCTCTGGGGTAAGGAGTGGCATACAAGCACAGGACACTGTCCATCAGACTGAGAAATGCCTTTATACTGTATATGACAAAGTAGTGCATGTTGCATGGGACAACCACAAACACCACTTATCAGTAGAGATGTGCACTTGAAATTTTTTGGGTTTTGTGTTTTGGTTTTAAGTTCGGTTCCGCGGCCGTGTTTTGGGTTCGACCGCGTTTTGGCAAAACCTCACCGATTTTTTTTTGTCGGATTCGGGTGTGTTTTGGATTCGGGTGTTTTTTTCAAAAAACCCTAAAAAACAGCTTAAATCATAGAATTTGGGGGTCATTTTGATCCCAAAGTATTATTAACCTCAAAAACCATAATTTCCACTCATTTTCAGTCTATTCTGAACACCTCACACCTCACAATATTATTTTTAGTCCTAAAATTTGCACCGAGGTCGCTGGATGACTAAGCTAAGCGACCCAAGTGGCCGACACAAACACCTGGCCCATCTAGGAGTGGCACTGCAGTGTCACGCAGGATGGCCCTTCCAAAAAACACTCCCCAAACAGCACATGACGCAAAGAAAAAAAGAGGCGCAATGAGGTAGCTGTGTGAGTAAGCTAAGCGACCCTAGTGGCCGACACAAACACCTGGCCCATCTAGGAGTGGCACTGCAGTGTCAGGCCGGATGGCCCTTCCAAAAAATACTCCCCAAACAGCACATGACGCAAAGAAGAAAAAAAAGAGGCGCAATGAGGTAGCTGTGTGACTAAGATAAGTGACCCTAGTGGCCGACACAAACACCTGGCCCATCTAGGAGTGGCACTGCAGTGTCACGCAGGATGGCCCTTCCAAAAAACACTCCCCAAACAGCACATGACGCAAAGAAAAAAAGAGGCGCAATGAGGTAGCTGTGTGAGTAAGCTAAGCGACCCTAGTGGCCGACACAAACACCTGGCCCATCTAGGAGTGTCACTGCAGTGTCACGCAGGATGGCCCTTCCAAAAAACACTCCCCAAACAGCACATGACGCAAAGAAAAAAAGAGGCGCAATGAGGTAGCTGTGTGAGTAAGCTAAGCGACCCTAGTGGCCGACACAAACACCTGGCCCATCTAAGAGTGGCACTGCAGTGTCACGCAGGATGGCCCTTCCAAAAAACACTCCCCAAACAGCACATGACGCAAAGAAAAAAAGAGGCGCAATGAGGTAGCTGTGTGAGTAAGCTAAGCGACCCTAGTGGCCGACACAAACACCTGGCCCATCTAGGAGTGGCACTGCAGTGTCACGCAGGATGGCCCTTCCAAAAAACACTCCCCAAACAGCACATGACGCAAAGAAAAAAAGAGGCGCAATGAGGTAGCTGTGTGAGTAAGCTAAGCGACCCTAGTGGCCGACACAAACACCTGGCCCATCTAGGAGTGGCACTGCAGTGTCACGCAGGATGGCAATTCCAAAAAACACTCCCCAAACAGCACATGACGCAAAGAAAAAAAGAGGCGCAATGAGGTAGCTGTGTGAGTAAGCTAAGCGACCCTAGTGGCCGACACAAACACCAGGCCCATCTAGGAGTGGCACTGCAGTGTCACGCAGGATGGCCCTTCAAAAAACACTCCCCAAACAGCACATGACGCAAAGAAAAAAAGAGGCGCAATGAGGTAGCTGTGTGAGTAAGCTAAGCGACCCTAGTGGCCGACACAAACACCTGGCCCATCTAGGAGTGGCACTGCAGTGTCACGCAGGATGGCCCTTCCAAAAAACACTCCCCAAACAGCACATGACGCAAAGAAAAAAAGAGGCGCAATGAGGTAGCTGTGTGAGTAAGCTAAGCGACCCTAGTGGCCGACACAAACACCTGGCCCATCTAGGAGTGGCACTGCAGTGTCACGCAGGATGGCCCTTCCAAAAAACACTCCCCAAACAGCACATGACGCAAAGAAAAAAAGAGGCGCAATGAGGTAGCTGTGTGAGTAAGCTAAGCGACCCTAGTGGCCGACACAAACACCTGGCCCATCTAGGAGTGGCACTGCAGTGTCACGCAGGATGGCCCTTCCAAAAAACACTCCCCAAACAGCACATGACGCAAAGAAAAAAAGAGGCGCAATGAGGTAGCTGTGTGAGTAAGCTAAGCGACCCTAGTGGCCGACACAAACACCTGGCCCATCTAGGAGTGGCACTGCAGTGTCACGCAGGATGGCCCTTCCAAAAAACACTCCCCAAACAGCACATGACGCAAAGAAAAATGAAAGAAAAAAGAGGTGCAAGATGGAATTGTCCTTGGGCCCTCCCACCCACCCTTATGTTGTATAAACAGGACATGCACACTTTAACCAACCCATCATTTCAGTGACAGGGTCTGCCACACGACTGTGACTGAAATGACGGGTTGGTTTGGACCCCCATCAAAAAAGAAGCAATTAATCTCTCCTTGCACAAACTGGCTCTACAAAGGCAAGATGTCCACCTCATCATCATCCTCCGATATATCACCGTGTACATCCCCCTCCTCACAGATTATCAATTCGTCCCCACTGGAATCCACCATCTCAGCTCCCTGTGTACTTTGTGGAGGCAATTGCTGCTGGTCAATGTCTCCACGGAGGAATTGATTATAATTCATTTTAATGAACATCATCTTCTCCACATTTTCTGGAAGTAACCTCGTACGCCGATTGCTGACAAGGTGAGCGGCGGCACTAAACACTCTTTCGGAGTACACACTTGTGGGAGGGCAACTTAGGTAGAATAAAGCCAGTTTGTGCAAGGGCCTCCAAATTGCCTCTTTTTCCTGCCAGTATAAGTACGGACTGTCTGACGTGCCTACTTGGATGCGGTCACTCATATAATCCTCCACCATTCTTTCAATGGGGAGAGAATCATTTGCAGTGCCAGTAGACGACATGTCCGTAATCGTTGGCAGGTCCTTCAGTCCGGACCAGATGTCAGCATCAGCAGTCGCTCCAGACTGCCCTGCATCACCGCCAGCGGGTGGGCTCGGAATTCTGAGCCTTTTCCTCGCACCCCCAGTTGCGGGAGAATGTGAAGGAGGAGATGTTGACAGGTCGCGTTCCGCTTGACTTTCTCACCAGCAGGTCTTTGAACCCCAGCAGACTTGTGTCTGCCGGAAAGAGAGATCCAAGGTAGGTTTTAAATCTAGGATCGAGCACGGTGGCCAAAATGTAGTGCTCTGATTTCAACAGATTGACCAGCCGTGAATCCTTGTTAAGCAAATTAAGGGCTCCATCCACAAGTCCCACATGCCTAGCGGAATCGCTCTGTGTTAGCTCCTCCTTCAATGTCTCCAGCTTCTTCTGCAAAAGCCTGATGAGGGGAATGACCTGACTCAGGCTGGCAGTGTCTGAACTGACTTCACGTGTGGCAAGTTCAAAGGGCAGCAGAACCTTGCACAACGTTGAAATCATTCTGCACTGCGCTTGAGACAGGTGCATTCCACCTCCTATATCGTGCTGAATTGTATAGGCTTGAATGGCCTTTTGCTGCTCCTCCAACCTCTGAAGCATATATAGGGTTGAATTCCACCTCGTTACCACTTCTTGCTTCAGATGATGGCAGGGCAGGTTCAGGCGTTTTTGGTGGTGCTCCAGTCTTCTGTACGTGGTGCCTGTACGCCGAAAGTGTCCCGCAATTCTTCTGGCCACCGACAGCATCTCTTGCACGCCCCTCTCGTTTTTTAAATAATTCTGCACCACCAAATTCAAGGTATGTGCAAAACATGGGACGTGCTGGAATTTGCCCATATTTAATGCACACACAATATTGCTGGCGTTGTCCGATGCCACAAATCCACAGGAGAGTCCAATTGGGGTAAGCCATTCCGCGATGATCTTCCTCAGTTGCCGTAAGAGGTTTTCAGCTGTGTGAGTATTCTGGAAACCGGTGATACAAAGCGTAGCCTGCCTAGGAAAGAGTTGGCGTTTGCGAGATGCTGCTACTGGTGCCGCCGCTGCTGTTCTTGCGGCGGGAGTCCATACATCTACCCAGTGGGCTATCACAGTCATATAGTCCTGACCCTGCCCTGCTCCACTTGTCCACATGTCCGTGGTTAAGTGGACATTGGGTACAGCTGCATTTTTTAGGACACTGGTGACTCTTTTTCTGAGGTCTGTGTACATTTTCGGTATCGCCTGCCTAGAGAAATGGAACCTAGATGGTATTTGGTACCGGGGACACAGTACCTCCAACACGTCTCTAGTTGGCTCTGCAGTAATGATGGATACCGGAACCACGTTTCTCACCACCCAGGATGCCAAGGACTCAGTTATCCGCTTTGCAGCAGGATGACTGCTGTGATATTTCATCTTCCTCGCAAAGGACTGTTGGACAGTCAATTGCTTAGTGGAAGTAGTAAAAGTGGTCTTACGACTTCCCCTCTGGGATGACCATCGACTCCCAGCAGCAACAACAGCAGCGCCAGCAGCAGTAGGCGTTACACGCAAGGATGCATCGGAGGAATCCCAGGCAGGAGAGGACTCGTCAGAATTGCCAGTGACATGGCCTGCAGGACTATTGGCATTCCTGGGGAAGGAGGAAATTGACACTGAGGGAGTTGGTGGGGTGGTTTGCGTGAGCTTGGTTACAAGAGGAAGGGATTTACTGGTCAGTGGACTGCTTCCGCTGTCGCCCAAAGTTTTTGAACTTGTCACTGACTTATTATGAATGCGCTGCAGGTGACGTATAAGGGAGGATGTTCCGAGGTGGTTAACGTCCTTACCCCTACTTATTACAGCTTGACAAAGGCAACACACGGCTTGACAAATGTTGTTCGCATTTCTGTTGAAATACTTCCACACCGAAGAGCTGATTTTTTTGGTATTTTCACCAGGCATGTCAATGGCCATATTCCTCCCACGGACAACAGGTGTCTCCCCGGGTGCCTGACTTAAACAAACCACCTCACCATCAGAATCCTCCTTGTCAATTTCCTCCCCAGCGCCAGCAACACCCATATCCTCCTCATCCTGGTGTACTTCAACACTGACATCTTCAATCTGACTATCAGGAACTGGACTGCGGGTGCTCCTTCCAGCACTTGCAGGGGGCGTGCAAATGGTGGAAGGCGCATGCTCTTCACGTCCAGTGTTGGGAAGGTCAGGCATCGCAACCGACACAATTGGACTCTCCTTGTGGATTTGGGATTTCGAAGAACGCACAGTTCTTTGCTGTGCTTTTGCCAGCTTGAGTCTTTTCATTTTTCTAGCGAGAGGCTGAGTGCTTCCATCCTCATGTGAAGCTGAACCACTAGCCATGAACATAGGCCAGGGCCTCAGCCGTTCCTTGCCACTCCGTGTGGTAAATGGCATATTGGCAAGTTTACGCTTCTCCTCCGACAATTTTATTTTAGATTTTTGAGTCCTTTTTTTACTGATATTTGGTGTTTTGGATTTTACATGCTCTGTACTATGACATTGGGCATCGGCCTTGGCAGACGACGTTGCTGGCATTTCATCGTCTCGGCCATGACTAGTGGCAGCAGCTTCAGCACGAGGTGGAAGTCGATCTTGATCTTTCCCTATTTTTGGAACCTCAACATTTTTGTTCTCCATATTTTAATAGGCACAACTAAAAGGCACCTCAGGTAAACAATGGAGATGGATGGATACTAGTATACTTATGGATGGACGAGCGACTGCCGACACAGAGGTAGCTACAGCCCTGGACTACCGTACTGTGTCTGCTGCTAATATAGACTGGATGATAATGAGATAAAAATAAAATATATATATATATATCACACTAGTACTGCAGCCGGACAGGTATATATATTATGTAATGACGGACCTGCTGGACACTGTCTGTCAGCACTGCAGACTCCTAAAGTAAGCTACTAGTATCAAGAAGATAGAAAAAAAAACCACGGGTAGGTGGTATACAATTATGGATGGACGAGCGACTGCCGACACAGAGGTAGCTACAGCCGTGGACTACCGTACTGTGTCTGCTGCTAATATAGACTGGATGATAATGAGATAAAATTAAAATATATATATATATCACACTAGTACTGCAGCCGGACAGGTATATATATTATGTAATGACGGACCTGCTGGACACTGTCTGTCAGCACTGCAGACTCCTAAAGTAAGCTACTAGTATCAATAAGATAGAAAAAAAAACCACGGGTAGGTGGTATACAATTATGGATGGACGAGCGACTGCCGACACAGAGGTAGCTACAGCCGTGGACTACCGTACTGTGTCTGCTGCTAATATAGACTGGATGATAATGAGATAAAATTAAAATATATATATATATCACACTAGTACTGCAGCCGGACAGGTATATATTATGTAATGACGGACCTGCTGGACACTGTCTGCAGAATGCGTTTATAAAAACACCACACGACGAGTGTTTAACTTTTTCAGGCAGACAATCACAATATACTGGTGGTCAGCAGACAATCACAATATACTGGTGGTCAGTGGTCACTGGTCAGTCACACTGGCAGTGGCACTCTGGCAGCAAAAGTGTGCACTGTACTTAAAATATGTACTCCTGCTATAACTGCTCCCCAGTCTCCCCCACAATTAAGCTGTGTGAGCAGTGAGCACTCAGCACAGTCAGATAATGATATACAGTATTACATATGATGCAGCACACTGGGCTGAGCACAGATATGGTATGTGACTGTGTCACACTGTGTATCGTTTTTTTTCAGGCAGAGAACGGATTAATTAAACTGGTGGTGGTCACTGGTCACTGGTCACACTATCAGCAAGTAGTACTCCATCCTAAGCAGACAATCACAATATACTGGTGGTCAGTGTGGTCACTGGTCAGTCACACTGGCAGTGTGGCACTCTGGCAGCAAAAGTGTGCACTGTACTTAAAATATATTATTTATGTACTCCTGCTCTAACTGCTCCCCAGTCTCCCCCACAATTAAGCTGTGTGAGCAGTGAGCACTCAGCACAGTCAGATATACAGTATTACATATGATGATGCAGCACACTGAGGCTGAGCACAGATATGGTATGTGACTGTGTCACACTGTGTATCGTTTTTTTTCAGGCAGAGAACGGATTAATTAAACTGGTGGTCAATGGTCACACTATCAGCAAGTAGTAGTACTCCAGTCCTAATATGCTCCCCAAAATTAGTAAATACTAAATAGTGTCTCTAACTCTCTACTCTCTTCACTATAAACGGAGAGGACGCCAGCCACGTCCTCTCCCTATCAATCTCAATGCACGTGTGAAAATGGCGGCGACGCGCGGCTCCTTATATAGAATCCGAGTCTCGCGATAGAATTCGAGCCTCGCGAGAATCCGACAGCGGGATGATGACGTTCGGGCGCGCTCGGGTTAGCCGAGCAAGGCGGGAAGGTTCGAACCTGCCTCGGACCCGTGTAAAAAGGCTGAAGTTCGGGGGGGTTCGGATTCCGAGGAACCGAACCCGCTCATCACTACTTATCAGCACTATAAACTTGTTTATATAGATACATAAGACATATTTTTATATTTTATATGATATACCTAAGCTTTAGTAAAGTGTGAACAATATTTTTTTTGCAGAGTGGTTATAGCTTACACATTGTACCTTGTTCAGGCTCAGCCGATTATTGGCCATCTGCACATGCACTGCGAATACATTGCACTTGCGCAATCCACAATTTCTGATTCATCTGCAATCGCATCTTGCCAGGATCCGATCACAAGTTGATTGACAGGCGGTGGGCGTTTATGGACGTACACATAGCATTTGTGGGGAGTGGTTGAGAAAACACAGGCATGTCATGGCTTTTTTCGGGACGTGCATCTGATATCAGCTACGATTGCTGTGACTTAAAATATGGTGCACGGTGCGACTGCATTCTCATTATTCCGAGTACCCCTGAGTCAACCGCAACTGTTGATGGTGCTCAATTTTTGCGATGCATACACAATTCTGCTGCTGCATTTGCACAATTGCAAACAGATTGATGGGTGGCTTGTTCTGTCCTGGCGGACTTTTAACATGGTGGGAGGCTCCTGCTGTGCGATTCTCAGCAGTTGCAGTTCTGCTACAATCGCAGAACTGCAACTGAAGCTGAATAAGTCCCATAGAGCGGTGCATAATACACTTTGAATTTTATGTATTAGTTTCCTACAAAGTACAGCTGAGCGCAAGTACAATACTGTGAATTTTAAGTGCAGCTACACACCTGCTACCAGGATGAGGCTTCTGGCTGCCAGTCAGCCTGCCAGCCCTCCCCTGGGCAGCTATGAATGATCAGCCCAGCTCTGCATCCTGCATACTGATTTGCAAGCTAGACTTGGTCCTCCATTAGCCTTTCACCCTCTCCAGGGTTGCACCAGTCTCTTCTTCTCCCACTGGGCCGCAGCACACTGTCAGGGAAATGCCACCTCTAATGGACATACACACCAAAAGAGATTGTGGGGTAGATATATGAAGCAGTGATAAGAGTGGGGAAGTGTGCTAATGTAGAAGAGTGCCATGGCAACCAATCATCTGCTAAGTATCATTTTATACTAGTATGCACTCGATAAATGTTACTTCAAAACTGATTGGTTGCCATGGCACACTTCTCCACAGGCTCACTTCTCCACTCTTATCAGTGCTTCATACATCTACCCAGTCTCCCAACTCCCAGCACCAGCCGGAGCTAAACAGCAGCTCAGGAGGCTGCTGTGTGAGTGTGAGGTGCTTCAGCAAGTGTGCGGGGCTAGAAAGGAATAGGACAGCAGGAGGTCAGTACTCCCATCCCAGCCCACTGTTCTCCACCATTTCTCATCCTCCCCATCCCAGTGTCTCCCGTCCTGTAAGCTCAGTGTCTCCCCCTTCCTTCCCTAATCAGCCCACTGCGCCCATCTCACTGTCCCCCCATACTTGGAACCACACAGTGGGTCCAGTCACAGTGTCCTCCCTCATTCTCTCATCTTGCCCAGTGCTCCTCCATTCACAAATTGTCCCCCCATCCAGTCCAGCCCAGTCATAGGCAAACGCAGGGGGGGGGGGGGTTTCCGGTTGCACAGAAACCCCCATCCTCTTGGCATGTGGCTAAAATGAAGACAACAATAGCAATGGTATATAATACAATTACTAGACCTGCTGCCACATCATGCAGTTTAAGGGACAGAGCAGAGCTGCTGCACATGCCCAGTGTGGCAGCTTCTTCTACCACGTTTTCTGTGTGTGTGGATTTGAGAATCAGTGTACTGGACCAGATAGTAGCTACCAGGAAGAAGAGACAGAAGCCTTATCATGAGGTGGCAGAATACGTGCTTAGAAAGTGCAGTACTGGTTCTATTATGTTTGTGTATTTATTTCTTATAGTATGCTTAACCTTTTCCTGACTACTTATCTTATTTATATGATTTACTATAGACAATCTATAGTTTTAAATATTAATACTGTATTTAACACAGTATCCAGTGTATAAATAGACCATTGTTTCCATTAATGTCCATGGTCATTACTGGGTTCTTCTACCACTCCTCCAGACTCCCGCTTTTGCTCCAATGTTCCCCAGAGTGGGAGATTGTGGACTGCATTTGGAAACCCCCCTCTAGAAATCCTGCGTTTGCCACTGCCAGTGTCACCCCACCATCTCACTGAACCCCCCCATCCCAGTGTGTCTCTCCCCTTCCCTCCCCTAAACAGCACACTGCCCCTAAACAAGAAACCCCTCCAGCCAGTCTAGTCACAGTCTTCCAATTTCGAAGGGAAGTAAGCATGATGTGTCTTCATCTGATGTACTATGACCCCTGCGTCTGCGGTCCTCAACGTTGCCCGTTTCATTGTGCTTCTTCAAAAAAACTTAAAGAGCATATCTTGAAACCCCAATATGCTTTGAAATCTTTGCCTGGGAGGGACCTTGCTGGTGCAGTAAAACTACTTTGAGTCTTGTTGCTGTGCTCATTCTTGCCCAGGTATGTGCTGTGAGCTAAATGGCTAGTACCAGAGCCAGATTTACATACAATATATGAGCCAAAGGGTGCATGTGGGAATTATACACATGGGTGGCAGTATAAACTGCTGGAAATTTGGTGGGTTTTCATCAGAGATGTGCGGAAAAGATAGGCTTTTTACTCCAAAGTTTTTACTGACACTCCCAGAAAACGGCCAGTTACCACCGCTAAACGCCGGCTTCCTGTCAATCAACTTGCGTACGCCTAGCGATCAACAAAGACGCTGGACTTTTTCCGCAGTTTGGCCTCGCACGTGCGCACTATGATTCATACGCATGCATAGTCAATCAATAATGGAACGCCTTACAAATTCACACAACAGCGATCAGGTCTGAATTAGGCCCATATTCTTTGTATTTTCATATACTTTATACAGTCAAAACTCTGGCGTATACATTAGTATGACAAGAAAGGCTCTGCCTCACCTGCCTCACGCCATGATTATGACCTGTGACATGAAACTGTCTTCCACAACCTCACCTTTGTTGCACAGTTTGGCTGTTCCTCACACATTTTGAAGCCTCCTACACAGCTGTTTCTGTTTCAGTTAATGAGTGTGTTTCAACCTACATATGAAAATGATGATCTTTATCACCTGTTTGGTATGATTGGTTAGTCATACACCTGACTATAATCCCACAAAATCCCTGACTTTGTGCAAGTGTACCTAGAAGAACTGATGCTGTTTTGAAGGCAAAGGGTGGTCATACTAAATATTGTTTTGATTTAGATTTCTCTTCTGTTTATTCACTTTGCATTTTGTTGATTGCTAAAAATAAACTAAGAACACTTTTTGAAAGCATTTGCTGCATTTTTCCACACCTGCCTAAAACTTTAGCTTTTTTGCATTATTATAAAATGAATCATTTTAAATCTATGAAAATTTGTATTAAATGTGCTATTTCTATTGTTTTAATAATTAACCACAGTATACACTATTGCCAGATCCACTAGTATGAAATACAGGTTGAGTATCCCATATCCAAATATTCCGAAATACGGAATATTCCGAAATACGGACTTTTTTGAGTGAGAGTGAAATACTGAAACCTTTGTTTTTTGATGGCTAAATGTACACAAACTTTGTTTAATACACAAGTTATTAAAAATATTGTATTAAATGACCTTCAGGCTGTGTGTATAAGGTGTATATGAAACATAAATGAATTGTGTGAATGTAGACACACTTTGTTCAATGCACAAAGTTATAAAAATTATTGGCTAAAATTGACTTCAGGCTGTGTGTATAAGGTGTATATGAAAAATAAATGCATTCTGTGCTTAGATTTAGGTCCCATCACCATGATATCTCATTATGGTATGCAAATATTCCAAAATACGGAAAAATCCCATATCCAAAATTCCTCTGGTCCCAAGCATTTTGGATAAGGGATACTCAACCTGTACCCCCTAAGGATCATACTTATTTTGTTACTATCTGGAGTAGAAAATGTATGCAATGCACATATGTTTCAATTATCATAATGGTAAATCACAAAATAAAGCACATATCACACATGTATGCTCTCTGATATAAATGTCCAAATGATTAAGAATATGTTTTTAATATAAGTAACTGTTAGGGTCTCCTGCTCTGTGCTGCCACGTCATCATGGCAACCGGGAGACAAGTGCTAGCGGAGTAACCTGAGCGTAGCTGATACTCCGGATCGGGTCTTTTGCTGTGCAGTGGTTACAGGCTCTGTGCACGGCAGGGGATCCGGTGCTGGTTTTTGTGCTCACAGTCTGTGAGGTCTGAGTGGGGCGTGGACAGCACCTGCTATATAAACCCTCTTCTCAGGTTAGGCAGATGCTGCTGAATCTTTGTTGGTTAGTCAGTTCCTGAAAGCTAGCTAGTACTGTGTAAACTTTGTATTTGTTTGTTGCTTACTGCAAATAGGCCTTGGGATTTGGAGCCACACACTCTGAAAAATTGTCCTTTTATGTGACTGTCTGTACTTTTGCCCCATTGGTGTTGGGGTTACCCTGGTTAAGGGCCCACAATCCTCAATTTGACTGGGTCTCTGGGGAGATTCTTAGTTGGGGTACTGATTGTTTCAGGAGTTGCTTGAGCCTTCCAGTCAGGCTTTCGCAGCTAAGTTTGCCAGGATTGCCAGGATGTTATGCAGATTTTGCGGACGTGTTCTCCAAAAGAGTTGCAGAGGTACTACCTCCCCATCGCCCCTATGACTGTGCCATTGATTTGTTGCCGAATGCTAAGCTTCCCAAGAGCAGGTTGTACTCCCTGTCACGTCCTGAGACTCAGGCTATGGCAGAGTACATTCAGGAGAACTTGGCTAAGGGATTTATCAGACCTTCACAGTCTCCAGTTGGGTCGGGGTTCTTCTTCGTGGGTAAAAAGGACGGTTCGTTGCGACCCTGCATCGACTTCAGGGAATTGAACCGTATCACGATTAAAAACTCATACCCACTGCCTCTCATTTCGGTCTTGTTTGACCAGCTTCGTACTGCCACCATTTTTTCTAAGATTGACCTACGCTGTGCGTACAATCTAATCCGAATAAGAGAGGGGGATGAATGGAAGACTGCCTTTAATACCCACTCAGGGCATTATGAATATTTGGTGATGCCTTTTGGGCTCTGTAATGCCCCGGCAGTCTTCCAGGACTTCATGAACGATGTGCTCAGGGAATATTTGGATAGATTCTTAGTTGTATACTTAGATGACATCCTAATCTTCTCCCATTCCCTGGAGGAACATCGGAAGCATGTACGCTTAGTCCTCCAGAAACTCAGAGACCACCGGCTTGGGGCGAAGCTGGAGAAGTGCGAATTTGAAGTTCAGCAAATCGCATTTCTAGGATATATTATCTCCCCAGAAGGTTTCCAAATGGAGGGTTCCAAGGTACAGGCAGTCCTGGATTGGGTGCAGCCCACTAGTTTGAAGGCGCTTCAGCGTTTTCTGGGCTTTGCTAATTTTTATAGACGATTTATCGCTGGATTTTCGTCTATAGTGGCGCCCTTGGTGGCACTCACTAAGAAAGGGGCGGATGTTGCTCACTGGTCTTGTGAGGCCAAAGCGGCTTTTGCCCGTCTCAAAAGGGCATTTGTCTCGGCCAAGGTGCTGCGACACCCAGATCCAAAGCGTCCTTTTGTGGTGGAGGTGGATGCCTCTGAGATGGGTATTGGGGCAGTGCTCTCTCAGATGGGGGTGTCTGATAATCGCCTTCATCCCTGTGCTTACTTTTCCCGTAAATTTTCGCCTGCCGAGATGAATTATGACGTGGGTAACCGGAAATTGTTGGCTATTAAGGATGCACTCGAGGAGTGAAGACACTGGCTTGAGGGGGCTAAGTTTGTGGTCTCAATTCTCACCGACCATAAGAATTTGGCATATTTAGAGTCAGCGAAGCACCTCAATGCCAGGCAGGCACGATGGGCTTTGTTTTTTGCTCGCTTTAATTTTTTGATAAAATATCGCCCTGGGTCAAAAAACATCAAGGCTGATGCGCTCTCGCGGAGTTTTGCTCCAATCCATGAGACCACCGAGGAGCCATTGCCCATTGTGTCCCCATCATGTATTAAAGTGGGCATTACCCAGGACCTCTTGTCATTAGTCCTTAGAGCACAGGAGCAGGCTCCTCCAGACCTTCCGGTAGGTCTTTTGTTTGTGCCTCCTAGGTTAAGACAGCGAGTGTTCCTGGAATTCCATGCCAAGAAGTCGGCAGGTCACCCGGGTATTGCCAGAACTCGGGAGTTGCTATCTAGGGCGGTGTGGTGGCCCTCGGTGGCTAGGGATGTGGATCAGTGGGTTCGGGCATGTGACATCTGTGCCCGAAATAAGACTCCTAGAGGGGTTCCTGTGGGCCCATTACATCCACTCTCTATTCCATCTAAGCCATGGACCCACATTTCAATGGATTTTGTGGTGGACTTGCCCAAATCCTCGGGGATGACAGCCATCTGGGTTGTCGTTGACAGGTTTTCGAAGATGGCGCACTTCGTTCCATTGGTTGGGCTGCCATCGGCCAGACGCCTGTCTGAATTATTTATGCTGCATATTGTGCGCCTCCACGGGTTGCCACTTGATGTGGTCTCTGACCGCGGATCCCAGTTTGTGGCCAAATTCTGGAGGGCATTTTGTTCCGATCTCCAGATTTCTGTCAGCTTGTCGTCAGGCTACCATCCGCAGTCTAATGGGCAGACTGAAAGGGTGAACCAGTCCTTGGAGCAGTTCCTCAGGTGTTATGTCTCCAAGTGTCAGACTGACTGGGTTGCTCATCTGTCCATGGCGGAGTTTGCCTATAACAACGCGGCTCACTCTGCTACAGGGATCTCTCCCTTCCTTTGTGTGTATGGGCATCATCCTAAGGCCAATTCTTTTGACCCCCTGGACTCCACGCCTGGTGGTTCCTCTGTGGTTTCGGTCCTTAGAGGTATTTGGAGGAAAGTGAAGAAAGCCCTTGTGTCTGTGTCATTAGTGACCAAAAGGGTTTTTGATAAGCGGAAAAGACCCTGCAGCTTCAAATTAGGAGACTTCGTCTGGTTGTCCACCAAGAATTTGAAGTTGAGACAGCCATCTCATAAGTTAGGCCCCCGGTTCATCGGTCCTTATAAGATCACTAGGGTTATCAATCCGGTGGCATTTCAGTTAGATCTACCCCGTTCTTTGGGTATCAATAAAACATTTCATTGTTCCCTTTTAAAACGGGCGATTAGTAATCCTTCTTCCAGTGGAAGACCTTCTCCTCTTCTGATACGGGGTCAGAGGGAGTTTGTGGTTGAAAGGGTTCTAGACTCCAAGATGGTTCGGGGTCGGCTGTCATTTTTGGTGCACTGGAAGGGGTATGGCCCGGAGGAGCGGTCGTGGGTGCGCAGTTGTGATCTTCATGCCCCCAGACTGTTACGCTCTTTCTTCTCGCAGTTCCCCGATAAACCCGGTGGTAGGGGTTCTTTGACCCCTCGTCAGAGGGGGGGTACTGTTAGGGTCTCCTGCTCTGTGCTGCCACATCGTCATGGCAACCGGGAGACAAGTGCTAGCGGAGTAACCTGAGCGTAGCTGATACTCCGGTTCGGGTCTTTTGCTGTGCAGTGGTTACAGGCTCTGTGCAAGGCAGGGGATCCGGTGCTGGTTTTTGTGCTCACAGTCTGTGAGGTCTGAGTGGGGCGTGGACAGCACCTGCTATATAAACCCTCTTCTCAGGTTAGGCAGATGCTGCTGAATCTTTGTTGGTTAGTCAGTTCCTGAAAGCTAGCTAGTACTGTGTAAACTTTGTATTTGTTTGTTGCTTACTGCAAATAGGCCTTGGGATTTGGTATTACACTCTGCCAATCCAGACCTAGCAGTAAGACTGGAGTCAGTCGTTTAACCTGCTGGGGTTCTTTTGCTACTCTGTGAACCTAGCAAGTTTGCGGCTGTATTCTCAGACTTGCCTGCCAAAATCCTTTCTCACTGTGCAAGGTGTTCAGGTGTCAGTTTAGTGGCAGTAAGCTAAACCAGTGCACTGCAAGTGAGGACTAGGATTGTGGAGACTCTCCTTGTGTCTATTATTCCATCTCTGACCAAGGAGTTTACTGCCACACCCGTTGGTAACCCTTTAGGGTTTTGCTGTTGCCCTTAGCAACAGCATTTCGGGTTCTCTACGTATTAAATCACTACATCTCGCTTCTTTCCATCTGAGCATTCCTAATACTAGGGAGACACCCAGTTTCTTAGCCTTTGGGCTTCTCTGTTCACTTTGTGTTTATTTTGTTACCCTATCACCTTCTGTGTATGTAATGTCATATTCCCCAGTCTGTCTGTGAGTTCATTTGTTTTGCATCCCTCACCGTTCAGACACCAGTACATTCCTGCTGGCACTGGTGTGCATAACAGTAACCTGCTTACTATAATGTTAAAAGAGAATGCCACATGCAATCAGGGCACACTTAAATTGTGGTAACGTAGATGAATGGTGAATTGACTCAATCGAAAAATATAGCTCATGGAAGTCATTCAAAGACATCAGTGTCATGGGTGACAAAAATGTGACATGCATGTGAAATGAAGCAGGGAAAATCGTATTGCAATTACAGAATTCTACAAATATACTGATGATTTACCTAAAAGATTAATTATAACCTACAAACAAATGCTTTATACAATGTATATATGCCTCTATTATAAGTTATAACTGTTAAAACAAGCATTGCAGTTTAAAAAGTCAATAAAACATTTGTACCGTTGAATCTAGATCCTCCTGTTCCTGATCTTCACTAACGTTTTCTGAGCCATTTTCTAAGTAACTGAAAACTGCACAAGAAAATGACATTTCAGAAGTTAGTGGCTACACCATAGACTAATGTAAGTAAAGTGGTAGCGAATCAGCTACTTTATTCATAGGTTAGCAGACAACTGTCTGCCCATAATACAGTAGCATGCATGCAATAACAAATATGTCAGAGCGTAACAATCATTCAATATTTATCATCACATTTATAAACAACTTTTCAGGCTACAATACTGAACAGTACCTTGTTAGACAAACACCAAATCATTTAAGCATCTTGCCTCTTTAATCATTTTATTTTGGCAAGCAAAGTTGCCAGAGTTAATATAAAGGAGGAGACTGTTTCGTAATGGAAATATAATATTTTCCTGGCAAACAAGACCTATATTGACGTAAGTAGACAGTAAGTAGATTCTCTAGAGCCTTATGTGAAACTTGTGAATGGAAAAAACATTCATTTAACTCGCTCGGCATGTACAACATCCTTCAGACGAGCTGGGAGTAAAGATTTTGAAGTAACAAGACCACAAATGAATATACAGTGTCTTTGCTACAGGTGTGTCCAGTCCACATTCACCTATCCTCAAATTGTGACAAATAACTTGTGAGTGAGTCAGTTGCTATTCTGGGTAAAAAAGAGAAAGACAGGGGTCCAATATGAGTGACCAGCATCATGCCGCGTATCACTATGCTTAATCTGTGATTTAATTCCAATTTCCCTGCAACAAATTACTAACCCTAACCCTAGTGTCCCTGGTACACTGTAAGCAACTTTGTTTGTGGCTTCTGAGCAACTAAGACCAAAACTCCTGAAAAAGAGCGTAGAAGTAGCGCCAAGTGCAGAACAGGATTAAGGACCACATGGGCCTGGAGCTGAAAGTGTTCAAGGGCCTACTGTGAGATGCGGAGGAGCTGTGATCAGTGAGGGTGTGGGTGGGGCCAGAGCCGCATGAGTGCATACACACCTAAACTATCATCTGCACTGTTTCCCTAAGTACATAAAAATACTAAAATTGCGAAAACTAGAAAAATAATTTTAATAGTTATGATTTATGGCTGACTGTGTGGCCAGCTGGGTGGCTGGTCATCATCATGCTGCCATTATGATGGGCCTATTTTTATGTGGCAACCTGGATCTGCAGCTCCATCCACCCCATTGTTAATCTGGCCCTGGCCAAGTGTCTCATTCCATATGGCACAAAAATGCTAGGTGAACGATCAGTGTGAAAAGTCCACCATGTATCTGTGTAGTGAAGTTTCTGCCCTCTTTTGGGGTTATATAGTTACGTATTTAGGGACTGAATCAAAGATACACAGTTGTGGTCGCATCTCTGTCATCTGTCGTAAATGCATCTTTATGCTAACGTTGTGAAGTCTTGATTCTACTGACACACCCACTGGTAGCGGTGCCCATACGTCTTGGTGCGTCTTTAGACACACCATTGCTGCACCGTTGGACACAACATAGAAACTGCAGGCAGGTGCAATTTCTATGTCTGACCATGGCCTCTAGTGTTAGCGCTACTGTGTCTTTAGAGGCAACACCCCCGCGTCTGCCTAACCACCCCGCTGTTTCTTCCCAGGAACACCCACTGAAATCTTGAGCTCTTGTGGCCAAATTTGTTTGTATGAAGTGTGATTCAGATCACACTGCATGCGCAGACTGAAAAAAACATCCGCTTACTTCCAACAATGCATACCTCCCTCCAAGAGGGACAAAATACTCTATTCCTGGCCTTCCCTCCTAAATCAGGATTGCCGTCACCTGTTTTAAACAGGTAAATGATGGCAAAGGTGTTTCAATACAGGTGATAGCAAACCTAAATTAAGAAGGAAGTCCAGGAACAGATAATTTTGTCCCCCCCTATAAAGGGTCATGTTGGGAGGTATGCATTGCCACTGCCTGCACCCCTAAACCAGGAACATAGTGAGGTTGAAAAAATAGCAAGTTCAGACTTTTATAATTACATTATATGTGTTGATCCAGAGGAAGAAACAATGAAGCCCCCTAGAAGGGTCCACAAGTTTAATCTGTGGGGGATATTGAATCCTGACTCTAAAAATTGTCAGTAGCATAAGTCATACCTCCCAACTGTCCTGATTTTCGCGGGACAGTCCCGTTTTTTGGGGGACTGTCCCGCCTGTGGGCCGCAGTGTCCCGTGGTGGGGGTGGGGGGGGGCAGTTGGGAGGCTCCTGCACTAGCTGCTCTGCTTAGCACAGCAGCGGTAAATAGACGCTGTGCGCATGCGCACAGCATCTATTCAGTGCAGACAGAGGGAGAGAGGACATGCCAGCGGCTCACAGAGCCAGTGGCGTATCTATAATGGGTGCAGTGTGTGCGGTGCACATGGGCCCCTGGGTCCAGAGGGGGCCCACACCGCACATACTGCACCCATTTTTTCTATACTTACCTTTCTGGTGTCCATCGCCATCTCCGCGTGTGGGCTCTGAGCACTAGAGAGACTCTGGCACTATGCCAGAGTCTAAAGCGCTTGTGCAGGTCTCCGGAAATATGCCCTACTCCATTTTCCTGGACACCTGCACAAGCTCTGTTGTCTCTGGCACTGTGCCAGAGTCTCTCTAGTGCTCAGAGCCCTAACTGCGCTGCCGGCTACAGAGGAGGAGGGGGCCCACGCACGAAGACTGCACACGGGTCCCTTCCTCCGTAGATACGCCCCTGCACAGAGTGCTGGGCATGCCCCCTCAGTGACGAAACCGGGGACGTGGCTCGCGATCGCGGGTCCTCCTGCGAAGCCATGCCCGCCGCGCGTGTGTCCCTCTTCACAGGCGGACAAAGTTGGGAGGTATGGCATAAGTTAATACATAGGTTCTCAAACTCGGTTCTCAAGAACTAAACAGGCCATGTTTTCCAGGTCTCCTTGCAGAATTATAGGTGAAAAGATTAGCTCCACCTTTGAATCTTTTAAAATGTGTCAGTGATTAATGAATACACCAGTGCACCTACTAGGTAACCTGGAAAACGTGAACTGTTAAGGGTCCTTAGGGCCGAGTTTGGGAACCACTAATTTGATATATGATTAGATCCATCCAGGGATTCTTCAGTGGCAGTAGCCACTCCTGGCAGTAACTTTCAGTTGATCTACCTTACAGTGAAAAAATAGGATTTTAATACCTACCGGTAAATCCTTTTATCCTAGTCCGTAAAGGATGCTGGGGTCCACTTCACTACCATGGGGTATAGATGGTTCCGCAGGAGCCATGGGCACGTTAAGACTTTTCAAGGGTGTGAACTGGCTCCTCCCTCTATGCCCCTCCTCCAGACCTCAGTATAGGAACTGTGCCCAGGGAGACGGATATTTCGAGGAAAGGAATTACTTTTAATTTAACGGTGAGATTCATACCAGCTCACACCTCAACCATGCCGCACAACATGGCATTCAACACAACACATGCCAACGGGCATGAACATTCTTTGCAGCAACATGCTGAAAATAACCGTAACACAACACTTGTGTAACTACAAACTAATAACTGCAGGAAAAGTACGCACTGGGTCGGGCGCCCAGCATCCTCTACGGACTAGAAGAAAAGGATTTACCGGTAGGTATTAAAATCCTATTTTTTCATACGTCCTAAAGGATGCTGGAGTCCACTTCAGTACCATGGGGTTATACCAAAGCTCCAGTACGGGCGGGAAAGTGCGGATGACCCTGCAGCACCGATCGACCAAACTGTAGGTCCTCATCGGCCAAGGTGTCAAATTTGTAAAACTTAGCAAATGTGTTTGCCCCTGACCAAGTATCTGCTCGGCAAAGTTGTAATGCCGAGACCCCCCGGGCAGCCGCCCAGGACGAGCCCACCTTTCTAGTAGAATGGGCAGTCACCGAATTTGGTACAGGCAATCCTGCTGTAGAATGAGCGTGCTGAATTGTACTTCTGATTCAGCGCGCAATAGTCTGCTTAGAAGCAGGACACCCAATCTTGTTGGAAGCATACAGGACAAACAGAGCCTCTGTTTTCCTTATCCGAGTCGTTCTTGCGACATAGATTCTCAAAGCCCTGACCACATCAAGGGACTTTGAAGCAGCAATGGTGTCAGTAGCCACTGGCACCACAATAGGTTGGTGTATATGGAAAGAAGAAAACCACCTTTGGAAGAAATTGTTGGCGAGTTCGTAAATCAGCCCTATCTTCATGAAAGATCAGGTAAGGGCTCTTGTGAGACAAGGCCCCTAACTCAGACACCCTTCTTGCGGATGTCAAGGCCAACAGCATGACCACTTTACAAGTGAAAAATTTCAACTCCACCTCCGGGAAAGGTTCAAACCAATCCGATTGAAGGAATCGTAACACCATGTTAAGATCCCATGGTGCCACAGGAGGCACAAATGGAGGTTGGATGTGTAGCACCCCTTTCACGAAAGTCTGAACTTCTGGAAGGAAGGCCAATTGTTTCTGAAAGAAAACGGACAAAGCCAAAAGCTGGCCCTTGATTGAACCCAATCGTAGGTCTGCATCCACACCCACCTGGAGAAAATGGAGAAAAACGTCCTAACTGAAAACTCCTCCGTTGGAGCCTTCTTGGTTTCACACCAAGACACATATTTTCTCCAAATACGGTGGTAATCTTTAGATGTTACTCCTTTCCTGGCCTGAATAAGAGTAAGAATGACTTCTTTGGGAATACCCTTTCGGGCTAGGATCCGGCACTCAACAGCCATGCCGTCAAATGTAGCCACGGTAAGTCGTGATACACGCACTGCCCCTGCTGTAGCAGGTCCTCGCGAAGAGGAAGAGGCCGAGGATCTTCTATGATCATCTTCTTGAAGATCTGGATACCAAGCCCTCCTTGGCCAGTCTGGGACCATGAGGGTCGCTCGAACTCCTGTTCTCCTTATGATTTTGAGAACTTTTGGTATCAGTGCAAGTGGAGGGAAGACATATACCGACCAGAACACCCACTGGGTCACTAGTGCATCCACTGCTATTGCTTGAGGGTCTCTCAACCTGGAACAATATCTCTGAAGCTTCTTGTTGAGACGAGATGCCATCATGTCTACTTGAGGAACTCCCCAAAGACCTGACACCTCTGCAAAGACTTCTTGGTGGAGGCCCCATTCTCCTGGATGGAGATCGTGTCTGCTGAGGAAGTCTGCTTCCCAATTGTGCACTCCCGGAATGAAAATTGCCGACAGAGCTCTTGCATGTCTTTCTGCCCAGCGGAGGAACTTTGTCACCTCTGCCCTTGCCGCTCTGCTTTTTGTTCCGCCCTGACGGTTTATGTACGCGACTGCTGTTACATTGTCTGACTGGATCTGTACGGGTTGATCTTGAAGACGATGTACCCTTGTAGAAGGCCGTTGTAAATGGCTCTCAACTCCAGAATGTTTATGTGAAGACAAGTTTCTTGACTTGACCATCTTCCTTGGAAGCTCTCCCCCTGTGGGACTGCTCTCCAGCCTCGGAGACTTGCATCTGTGATCACCAGGATCCAGTCTTGAATCCCGAACCTGCGTCCCTCTAGGAGGTGAGAACTGTGTAGCCACCACAGGAGCTAAATTCTGGCTTTGGATGACAGGATTATCCTCTGATGCATGTGTAGATGGGATCCGGATCACTTATCCAATAGGTCCCCCTGGAATATTCTGGCATGGAATCGGCCAAACTGTATGGCCTCATAGGCCGCTACCATCTTTCCCAACAACCGAATGCATTGATGAATCGACACTCTTGTTGGTTTCAGAATTTGTTTGACCATTCTCTGGATTTCCAGAGCCTTTTCTACTGGAAGAAATACCCTCTGTACTTCTGTGTCCAGTATCATCCCGAGAAAGGACAATCTTGTCGTCAGTTCCAATTGTGACTTTGGAAAATTTATGATCCAACCGTGACATTGGAGTATTGTCAGGGAGAGTGCAATGCTCTGCATCAACTTTTCCCTGGACCTCACTTTTATCAGGAGATCGTCCAGATAAGGAATTATATTGACTCCTTGCAGTCAAAGGAGGACCATCGTCTCCACCATTACTTTGGTGAATACCCTCGGTGCCGTGGAGAGTCAGAACGGTAACGTCTGAAACTGGTAATGACAATCCTGTACTGCAAATCTCAGATAAGCTTGATGCGGAGGATAAATGGGAACATGTAAGTAGGCATCTTTTATGTCCACTGACACCATGAATTCCCCCTCCTCCCGACTGGAAATCACTGCCCTCAGAGGTTCCATCTTAAACTTGAACCTTTGCAGGTAGAGATTCAGATTTTTCAGGTTTAGAAATGGTCTGACCGAACCGTCCAGCTTCGGAACTACAAATTGGCTTGAATAAAACCATTTCTCCTTGTTGATACAAGGGAACTAGGACAATGACTTGATCCTGACACAATCACTGTATTGCTGCTGCTACCACTTCCCTATCCGAGACAGAAGCTGGTAAGGTCGATTCGAAAATACAGCCTGGGGAAATGTCATGAAACTCCAGTTTATACACGTGGGACTCTCTTTGTACGGCCCATGTGTTTAGGTCAGATTGAACCCAGAACTGACTGAAGAGTTTGAGACGTGCCCCCACCTGAGCGGACTCCCACAAGGCATAAGCAGAGGTTGATTTCTGCTACTGTGAGACACTGTGGACTTTATTTCCTTTTCCCCTACCTTTACCCACAAAGAAAGGGGGACTTTACCCTTTTTTTTTTTTTTTTTGGGTCGAAAAGACTGCATTTGAGAGTGATGTGTCTTTTACACTGGCGCAGGAGCATTAGGCAAGAATGTCGACTCTACGTGCGTTAGCCGCAGAACTAAAGCATCCAGCCCATCTCCAAATAAGGCCTCACCTTTATACGGTAGAGCCTCCATATTTACTTTTGGAATCTGCGTCAGCATTCCATTGGCTAATCCACAACGCCCTCCGTGCTGAGATTGCCATGGTAGCGTTTCTTGATCCCAAGAGACCAATATCTTTCATGGTTTCTAGCACGTACGCAGCAGCGTCTATGATATGACCTAACGTTAGGAGTATCTCGTCTCCATTTATTGTGTCAATGTCTAATGACACGTTTTCTGACCACTTTTCAATAGCACTACTCACCCACTCACAGACAATGGTAGGGCTGAGTAGTGTCCCATTGGCCACATCAATAGATCACCTCACGAACTTGCGGTCTGCTGGCTCCTTAAGTGAAGCCATTCCAGGTGCAGGGAGAAACACCTTTTTCCTTTTATGACAGGGCCCTGTCTGTTAGGCGCCGCGATCCGCGGCGCCGCTCGGTCTGCTTCCGGGCGATGCTCATGGCCGCCGCACCACCCTCGCTGCCCGTCCGGCGCCTAGCAACGCCAGGACGCCGTGCGTACTGTAGCCGCCGAGTCCCTGGCAATGCTAGGACGCCGGGCGTCCTCAGCCACCGGGTCCATGGCAACGGGGACGCCATTGGCGGACCGCGTTCCCCGTTGCCAGATAAGACTGATTAGTTGTTCGTGCAACAGGGCAGCTGCACGACAAATATTAATTAGGGTCTGGGGGCTGGTCTTGCTGGCCCTCCTGTCATTGGCCAGCAGGGCCTTTTTATGGAAGCCAGCACACTGCAGCCTCGCCGGTGATAGCTTCCTGTACGCTGTTCCTGCCTTGCAAAGTTTGTTCCTGGTCTGCTGTATCTGGTCGATCCTGCTCCCCGTGCTCCTGAGTTCTGGAGTTCTGAAGCCGGTACTGGGAATCCTTCCAGTCCAAGTGAACCTGTTGCAGTCATCTGGGGGTTCTTGCTTATTGGGGTTCTCTCCCGGTTCCGTGAGTAGCGGCTTCTGCCGCGTGTTGCGGCCTAGGCCACTTAATCCTAGCATTTGTTTTGTACTGGTGTTTTTGCGGAGGTTTCCGCTTTTCACTGTCCTCCCCGGTACACGACGGTGCCGTGTGGGGTGTGGACAGTGGAATCTTTTGTTGTTCTTTTCCTTTGGCGGCGTGCCGCACATATATTTAGTTTTAGGGTAGTTAGTAGCCCCTAGCCTTCTGTTTGTTTTAGTTAGAGGTCCCCTTGTTATTATCCTGTCTCGGTTCACGCCTTGTCTCACTCTAAGACCTGGGGGCATCGGAGTTGGGCAGACCTAATCCGCCCTTCAAACGCAGCTGCCGTGGGCCCAAGAAACCATAGTCACGCAGGCGTGAACTGACCACACGGGTGAAACAATGGAGGTAGGGTGCTAGGGGCTATTTCCATACCACACCTTATTTCAGCGTCACGTCCTGGTGCTCTGGACTCACTAAGCAACATCTCTCCTGATCTGAGCACCAGGAACGTAACATTATCACCGGCCCAAAAAGAATAAAGAGTTATTTGTATTTGGTGGGCCTTGAGATTCGGCCTCATGAATCCGGCAGTATTAGGACCGAATCCCAGCCAGCTTTTGGCCAACCAGATACAGGAACTAACTCAGATGGTTCAGGATCTTACTCTTCGGGTGAGATCGCAGGAAGATCTTTTGCGAGCCTCCCCGAGTATGATTCCAGAACCAAAGATGCATCTTCCTGACCGTTTTTCGGGTAACCGAAAGGATTTTTTCAATTTTAAGGAAGCTTGTAAACTTTATTTTCGGTTAAGGCCCCGATCCTCTGGTACTGAGTCTCAACGGGTCGGGATTGTGATGTCTTTGCTTCAAGACGACCCGCAAACCTGGGCTTTTGGGTTAAAAGTTGATGATGCAGTCTTTCTATCAGTAGATGCCTTTTTTAAGTCCTTAGGCCTTTTGTATGATGACCCTGATAGAAAAGCATCGGCTGAGAGCCACCTGCATGCACTAAAGCAAGGGAAAAATCCAGCAGAGGCGTATTGTACCGAGTTTCGCCGTTGGTCGAACGACTGTGGCTGGAATGACCCGGCCCTGCGCAGTCAGTTTCGCCTCGGTTTGTCTGAAGTTATTAAAGACAGTCTCCTTCAGTACCCCGCTCCAGAGACTTTAGACAAACTCATGGAGCTTGCTATTAAAATTGATCATCGTCTCCGGGAGCGGAGGGCTGAAAGAGGAGCTAGTTTCAGGCCTAGTCCATGTGTGTATACTTTCCCTGAGGACGTCGAGGAGCCCATGCAAATGGGTCTCTCCCGGCTGTCCCCAGAGGAAAGAACCAGAAGGCTAAATTCTGGTCTCTGCTTGTATTGTGGTGGCAAGGGACATGTCACGCGCAATTGCCCGAATAAGCAGGGAAACGCTCTGACCAAGTGAATTGTGAGGGGGTTCACTTGGGTCTGCAATTGATCTCCTCTAATGATTCCTTATCAGTTCCTGTAAAAATTTCCTTTGGTAGTCTCAGTTCGTTGGTGTCGGCCTTCGTCGACAGCGGAGCTACGGGAAATTTCATGGATCTTGGTTGGGCTCAGGCATTGGGCGTTCCACAGATACCTTTGGATAAACGTATCACCATGCACGGCTTGAATGGTGGTCCGCTTTCTAATGGGGTAATCACTCACCGCACACCTCCAGTACAACTGACAGTGGGGGCCCTACATTCGGAGAAAATAGAGTTTTACCTTACCCATTGTCCGGCAGTCCCCGTAGTTTTGGGTCACCCCTGGCTTGCCTTTCATAATCTCACCATAGATTGGCGGTCTGGGGAGATTTCCCGATGGGGTCCCTTTTGTGTTAAGGAATGTATTTCCCGTCCAGTCCGGGTTGCGGCAGTCACCCCAGAACTTATTCCTTTGGAATATCAGGACTTTGCCGATGTTTTCTCCAAGGGTAATGCGGATATTCTGCCCCCTCATTGGTCCTATGACTGCGCCATTGACTTAGTTCCCGGTGCCTCTTTGCCTAAAGGGAGACTATATGCCCTGTCTGGGCCGGAAACTACGGCAATGGATGAGTATGTACAGGAGAGCCTGAAGAAGGGCTTCATTAGGCCCTCGAGATCTCCATTGAGTGCAGGGTTCTTTTTTGTTGAGAAGAAAGATGGGTCGCTCAGACCATGTATTGATTATCAGGCTCTGAATAAGATCTCTGTTAAAAACACCTACCCCTTGCCACTGATTTCAGTACTATTTGATCAGCTCCGTACTGCCGTTATCTTCTCCAAAATTGATCTTAGAGGGGCTTACAATCTCATCCGAATAAAATCTGGGGATGAGTGGAAGACGGCTTTCAGCACACAGTCGGGACATTATGAATACCTGGTGATGCCGTTTGGGCTGTCTAATGCTCCTGCTGTATTTCAAGATCTTATTAACGACATCCTTCGCGACTTTCTAGGAAAGTTCGTAGTCGTTTATTTAGACGACATTTTGATTTACTCTGAGTCCTTTGAACAACATATTACCCATGTGCAATAAATATAAAAAACTTGGAACTCCACGTGGCGCTACTTAAATACCATCAGGAAAAAAC
The DNA here is from genome assembly GCF_028390025.1 of Pseudophryne corroboree. Classification (NCBI taxonomy): domain Eukaryota; kingdom Metazoa; phylum Chordata; class Amphibia; order Anura; family Myobatrachidae; genus Pseudophryne; species Pseudophryne corroboree. The sequence goes on along the minus strand of NC_086448.1, from coordinate 346,519,312 downwards.
TTACACAGTGTAATCACATAAAATTTCAGATTTTCACAACTGTCTCAGTTTGGGAACATAGCCAGTGTAATCACATGGAATTTCAGCTGTCTTGAGAACAAAAGCTAAAAAACATAAAATGTACAGAACATAGTGCAATACTGTTTAAAAAATCGATGAGTGTTTAGGTTGTATCGGTCCCACTCACGTAAGGATGTAATTTATATCGCATGTAGATAATCACAGGATATGAATGATGGCTTTCACTTTATACCGGAATCTTCCTCCTCAAAACAAAAACATTTAATTAAAAACAGCAAAAAAGTGTTGAAGACATCCACATGGTTTGGACTGCTAGCCCCGGGTATAGTCACCACAAAGTCCCAGTGTTCCAGCGTCTTCACCGGCTCAGGGTAGCAGTTCCTCTCCACAGATATTCGTCTGGCACGAAAGAGGGCATCAAATTTATTCTTCGGAATAATTATTTAATTTTCAATGGCAATTATTACCTCCAGCGGGTAGGTACCGCCATGGGCACCAGGTTCGCCCCCAGTTACGCAAACCTATTTATGGCCTACTGGGAAGATCTTGTAGTATGGCCAGATGGCGTGCTGGGGGCGGGCCTGGTGCACTGGCGTCGTTTTATTGACGGTATTTGGTTCATTTGGGAGGGCAGTCCAGAGGATCTAAGTTCCTTTTTGATTTCCCTCGATAGAAGTACGTTCAATATTAAGTTATCTTCAGTGGTGAGCGATAAGGAAATCACCTTTTTGGACTTATGTCTGTATGTCGAGAATGGTTCATTAAGAACCAAATTGTATCGCAAACCAACTGACTCCAACAGTTTTATCGAACGTACGAGCCAACACCATGAACATTGGCTAGACGGAATTCCCTATAGTCAACTAATTAGGGTTAAGAGGAATTGTACTGACCCTGAGGTCTGTGCTGTACAATCAAAGGAACTTACTGATAGATTGTTGGAGAAAGGCTACTCTAATGAATTATTAATGAAGGCCCAAGATAAAGTTGATGGTATTATGAGAAGGGACTTAATACAGGGTAGAAGGTGTGAAAAAACAAAGGATGATGATTTTAAGTGGTCCTTTATAATGGAATTCAATTCACAACATAAGGAAATTTAATCCGTAATAAAGAAACATTGGAAGTATTGCACTATGTTCTGTACATTTTATGTTTTTTAGCTTCTGTTCTCAAGACAGCTGAAATTCCATGTGATTACACTGGCTATGTTCCCAAACTGAGACAGTTGTGAAAATCTGAAATTTTATGTGATTACACTGTGTAAGTTTTTTCCTGATGGTATTTAAGTAGCGCCACGTGGAGTTCCAAGCTTTTTATATTTATTGTACCATTTTAGAATCACGGTGAAAGGTTCTTATTTGGTCTCTAAGGCTGCTATTAGTATTGTAGCGCACCAGGGGTTCTTTCTCTTTTATATTACCCATGTGCGACTGGTCCTTCAGAGGTTACGGGAAAATCATTTGTACGCCAAACTGGAGAAATGTGATTACCACATCACAGAAGTGTCCTTCCTGGGGTATATTATTTCTCCAAAGGGGTTTTTCATGGAACCAAAAAAACTCCAGGCAATCCTAAATTGGGCACAACCCACGAACTTAAAAGCAATCCAGCGCTTTTTAGGGTTTGCAAATTATTATAGGCGTTTTATTCATACCTTCTCAGATATGGTTGCTCCTATTGTGGCATTGACTAAAAAAGGAGCGGACCCTTCCAATTGGTCGCCTAAAGCCAAGTCTGCCTTTCTGGCCATGAAACAGGCCTTTGTCTCAGCTCCAGTACTCAGACACCCTAACCCGGATCTCCCCTTTATTGTCGAGGTAGATGCCTCAGAGGTTGGAGTGGGGGCTATCCTTTCTCAGGAAGACCCGGAGTCTCGGGAATTACACCCATGTGCCTTCATGTCCAGAAAATTCTCCTCCGCAGAATCCAACTATGATGTTGGTAATCGAGAATTATTGGCAGTTAAATGGGCTTTCGAGGAGTGGAGGCACTGGTTGGAAGGAGCAAGGCATACCATTACTGAGTTCACTGACCACAAGAACCTGCAGTATATTGAGTCAGCTAAACGGCTTAATGCTCGACAGGCACGTTGGGCGCTGTTTTTTACTCGTTTCAGGTTTATCATCACCTTCAGGCCCGGTTCCAAGAATACGAAAGCTGATGCCGTGTCACGTTGTTTTCTTCCGGTTCACAATAACCACTCGGCTACTACCCCCATAGTCCCATCGTCTGTCATCCGGGCTGGCCTCACTCAGGATTTATTTACACAGCTAGTCCAGCTTCAGCAGCAGGCTCCCAGTGTCACTCCTGCAGATCGTCTCTTCGTCCCTGAATTTCTGAGAGGCACTGTTCTAGCTGAGTTTCATGATAATAAGGTTTCTGGTCATCCGGGTATCACTAAGACCTTGGAATTAATCTCTCGCTCAGTGTGGTGGCCTAATCTTTCTAAAGATGTGAGGGAATTTGTCCGTTCCTGTCAGGTTTGTGCTCAGTACAAGGTATCTCGATCGTTGCCGGTCGGGCAACTCATGCCTCTAGCCATTCCTCTCAGGCCATGGTCACATATATCCATGGATTTCGTGGTGGACCTTCCTCTTTCAGCTGGGTACCGAGACATTTGGGTGGTAGTAGACCGTTTTAGTAAGATGGCCCACTTCATTGCTCTTCCCCGATTACCCTCCGCTCAAGGGTTGGCAGTTTTGTTTCTCCGCCATGTCTTCAGGCTCCATGGTTGTCTCTGATCGGGGACCACAATTCATTGCCCGTTTCTGGAAACGTTTTTGTGCCTCTTTAAATATGAAACTCTCTTTAACATCTGGGTACCATCCACAGTCTAACGGACAAACTGAACGTGTTAATCAGTCATTAAAACAGTATTTACGACTATACTCGGCCAAACTTCAGAATGATTGGTCTGAATTTCTTCCTTTGGCTGAGTTTGCCTATAATAACTCTTGTCATTCTTCCACCAAGGAGTCTCCATTCTTTTCGGTCCTGGGCTTTCATCCTAGAGCCAATTCTTTTTACCCTCATTTTCCAGTCTCTTCATTGACCTTAACTTCCCGTCTCAGAATGATTTGGAAAAAGGTGCACCTTGCCCTTAAGAAGGCTGCCTTCCGAGGCAAGATTTTTTCAGATAGGTTCCGACGCCCATGCACTTTTAAGGTGGGAGATAAGGTGTGGTTGTCAACCCGCAACATCAAGCTCCGACAACCCTCGGCTAGATTGGGACCCAAATTTATTGGACCGTTCCTTATTGTAAAGAAGGTCAATCCAGTTGCTTTTCGGCTACGCTTGCCTAAATCACTCAAAATTGGCAATACTTTTCATTGTTCCCTTCTTAAGCAATATATTTCTTCCAGGAGATTCCCTCGGAAAACTTCTCAGGGTAGACCTCCGGTGGATGTTCTGGGGCAACAAGAGTTTTTGGTGGAGAAGGTTTTAGATTCCCTAGTTTCTCGAGGCCGGCTGTATTTTTTAGTTCACTGGAAAGACTATGGCCCGGAGGAAAGGTCTTGGGTCCTGGATAAGGATCTACATGCCCCTAAACTTAAGAAATTATTCTTTCAGGAATTTCCTCAGAAACCCGGCTTTAGGGGATCTTTAACCCCTCCTCAAGGGGGGGTGTACTGTTAGGCGCTGCGGTCCGCAGCGCCGCTCGGTCTGCTTCCGGGCGACGCTCACGGTCGCCGCACCTCCCTCGCTGCCCGCCCGGCACCTAGCAATGCCAGGACGCCGTGCTTACTGTAGCCACCGGGTCCCTGGCAACGCTAGGACGCCGGGCGTCCCCAGCCGCCGGGTCCATGGAAACGGGGATGCCATTGGCGGACCGCGTTCCCCGTTGCCAGATAAGACTGATTAGTTGTTCGTGCAGCAGGGCAGCTGCACGGCAACTATTAATTAGGGTCTGGGGGCTGGTCTTGCTGGCCCTCCTGTCATTGGCCAGCAAGGCCTTTTTATGGGAGCCAGCACACTGCAGCCTCGCCGGTGATAGCTTCCTGTACGCTGTGCCTGCCTTGCAAAGTTTGTTCCTGGTCTGCTGTATCTGGTCGATCCTGCTCCCCGTGCTCCTGAGTTCTGGAGTTCTGAAGCCGGTCCTGGAAATCCTTCCAGTCCAAGTGAACCTGTTGCAGTCATCTGGGGGTTCTTGCTTATTGGGGTTCTCTCCCGGTTCCGTGAGTAGCGGCTTCTGCCGCGTGTAGCGGCCTAGGCCGCTTAATCCTAGCGTTTGTTTTGTACTGGTGTTTTTGCGGAGGTTTCCGCTTTTCACTGTCCTCCCCGGTACACGACGGTGCCGTGTGGGGTGTGGACAGTGGAATCTTTTGTTGTTCTTTTCCTTTGGCGGCGTGCCGCACATATATTTAGTTTTAGGGTAGTCAGTAGCCCCTAGCCTTCTGTTTGTTTTAGTTAGAGGTCCCCTTGTTATTATCCTGTCTCGGTTCACACCTTGTCTCACTCTAAGACCTGGGGGCATCGGAGTTGGGCAGACCTAATCCGCCCTCAAACGCGGCTGCCGTGGGCCCAAGAAACCATAGTCACGCAGGCGTGAACTGACCACACGGGTGAAACAATGGAGGTAGGGTGCTAGGGGCTATTTCCATACCACACATTATTTCAGCATCACGTCCTGGTGCTCTGGACTCACTACGCAACATCTCTCCTGTTCTGAGCACCAGGAACGTAACACTGTCTAAAATGAGGGGTGACTACCACCTTTTGGAAAAAGGTAAGCTGCCTGAATTCCTTTTGGGAATCTGAAATGTATTTTCAGGTTAAATCAGACTCCCTCCAAGACTGTTCAACTCATGAGGTGGAGGGAAAATTACATTACTTCTTTTTAAAGTAAACCCTCTCCTGTGGTAAAAGAGGGGCTTCGTAACTTCTAACACCTCCTTTATAGCTAAAACATGTTTTGAATGCTTTTCGCTAACTTAGGACCTATTCCCCTGGAATCACTAGTGTCGACACAGGAATCAGAGCTGTGTCGGTATCAGTTTGTACTACTTGTGCAAATTCGTATGTGACCCAGAGGGGTCCCTGTGGATGAAAGGCAGAACTATTAAAAATCACATCTTCAACAGATTATTTTCAGTTTTCTGCATGAGATTCAGTCCGACCTCTTACTGATATGATTCACACTATCACGTAACCTTTCACCCAGTCAGGCTCTTGGTGTCATATTACAACTCTGTGTCCCTAACATGGCTCCCACAGAGGAAGAGCTCCCTGCCTCAGACATGTCACACACGTGCACAATCACACCACAGACAGTCCGGGCTTAAAGGGGACAGACCCACAGTAAATTCTGTCAGAGGGACACAGAAATGAATTGCTAGTCCACAACTCCGCGCTTAAATAAAAAATCCCTGTGTCGTGTACTTTGTACACAGAGACTTTCCGCTCTCTCTCTTTATTTATATATATATATATATATACATATATTGCCATAATATCACAATATACACTCTCCCCCCCTCTTTGTACTCTGATTCTAAACGGAAACTGAGAGGAGGATCAGCGTTTCTTCCCATGCTTTTTGCTGGAAGAAAATGGTGCTGAGCAGTGTGCTGGCTGACTGAGGAGGAAGCCCCGCCCCCGTAATGGAGCGTTTCTCCTCAGCATTTATGAGGTAATTTTTTATACTGGCGGGGGTAGGACTGTGCCTCAGCATCTTATTCCCCTTTATTTGCCAGTTTTACTAGGTTTCATGCTGCCCAGGGCGCCCCCCCCCCCCCCCGTGCCCTGCACCCTGCAGTGCCTGTGTATGTGTGGGTAGCATGGCGTGCAGCGTTCCCGCCTGCTGCACAGTACCTTTTAGTCGTCACGATGTCTGAAGATTTCTTCTTACACTTACCTGTCTTCTGACTTCTGGCTCTGTAAGGGGGGTGACAGCGGGCTGTGGGAGTGAGCACATAGCCGCAGCACACAGCGATCAGTTCCCTTCAGGAGCTAATGGTGTCCTGTCAGCCAGAAGCAGAGCCATGAAACTATTCAGGAAGTTGGTTCCTACTTCTGCCCTCTAAGCAGGGAGACTGTTGCCAGCAGTTCTCCCTAAAAAAAAAAACACATCATAAGTCTTTTCAGAGAAACTCAGTAGAGCTCCCCTGGAGTGCATCCACTCTGCCTGGGCACATTTTCTAAACTGAGGTCTGGAGGAGGGGTATAGAGGGAGGAGCCAGTTCACACCCTTGAAAAGTCTTATAGTGCCCATGGCTCCTGCGGAACCGTCTATACCCGATGGTACTGAAGTGGACCCCAGCATCTTCTAGGACGTATGAGAAATCCTATTCATAGCTGAACAAACTTCAGTGTCACCTGCAAATAGAAAACCTTACTTCATAAGATCATTAATAAAAGTACTGCTAAGTGCAGGACCTGATCTCTGAGTCACCTTTCTGAATATGTTCCATTGATAACAAGCTTCTGCTTTCAACGCCTCAGCCAGTTATCTTCCTATGTTCATTAGACCCCTTGTTCCAGTATTTTTATCCTATGACAGCTTTTCCCACATGACAGATTTTACCAATCTGTTATATGGAACTGTATCAAATGTTTTTTCAAAATCCAAATAAATCACAACAATTACATTGCCAAATTACATGTTTCCGCTGTTTCTGTATGGAAACTGATCAGTTTGGTTTAGTAAAACTATGTTGAATCCCCATGCAAACACATGAGAATGTACTGTGACAGGGTCTGAATTAAGCCCAAAGTCCATTCATCTCTTTGGGAATGCATTGTGTATGTGCACTCTATGGGATAAGTGGCCACACCAACGTTGTGATGCTATTTTCCCAATCATTCTAATTGCATATTAATTTCAATTGTGCTGTGCACTAAATGTAAAAAACGCATTAATATGATATAGACTATTGAAAAGAATGGACCGCTGTTACTGTATACAGTAAATGCCGCTCACTCATAAATTTTCATTTATATATACTTTGTATTCACAATAAAAATAGGACTATTTTAAGGTGCATACACACTTGCCGACAAAATGAGCAACGTTGCTCATTTTCACCCTTCCTGAGCGACGTTGCTCATTTTCTCTGCAAGTGTATATGCTGCAGGCAACCATCGATGTGCGGCCCTGCGGTTCGTTAATGACCTCGCTGAAGGCCATGCAAGCAGCTCAATTTGGACTGTCATCCAAAAGCTGCCTGCATGGCTCGGCCACTGCGTGATGTCACTGAGCGATATGAACATCATATGGCTCAGTGTGTATACCCGGCCGCCAATAGTCCTGTCACAGGATCGGAAACACTAGGCGCCGTCGCTCATAGAGCACGTTGCCTAGTGTATACCCACCTTTACAAATAGTTTTTGTTTATACTGTATATTACAAATTTTATTTTGGCTCTTTGATAGAGTGCTACTGTCGTAACTCCAATTTGTTTACTGTATTTTTTAAAGGAATTACCATCCTGTTTGTGACCTACATAGCAATCTCACAATTAACCTTATTTGATTTTATGGGGCTGCTGTAGAGTTTGTTACAAGGTGTGTGTAAATTACTGAAAAGTTTACATATGCAAATGTGTACTACAAGCCATCATCAACAGCAGCAGCAGCAGCATCAGTGTGTATCGGTATCAGAACTGTCTTGAAAAAGTGGTGGGCGTTCCTGGGCGGTTACTAGGAGGTGGTTTAGCTCAATCCCGGATATAGTCCACCTTACAGTATGGGCATGTTATGGGAACATCACGGGACAGTCCTATTCTCAATCACCCATAAGCTCACTTCACAGTGGCTGTGCTCAAGGAGAAGCCTACTCTCCGACAGTGTCACTGATGATTAGCTCAGTTGTGCATGGGAGATGGATCATATCAGTGTAGTGTTTTACTGAGAGACAGAGAGCGCACCTTTATGTGCGCTGACAAGTATCCCTTTTTAGACCAGGACCCATATGCTTAGTAGCCAATTCAGTAACTTGGAAGGCGACTATACGGCTTGGGTCCCCTAAGCAGCTAGGCCGCATAACAATTGCATACCCTGCAAGAGGCGTAACTAAGGGGGGTCAAGCAGGGCACGTGCCTTGGGCGCCGTGGCAGGCGCAGCAGAAGGGGGCGCCGCAGGCCAGGGCATCGTACCTGCTCCGCCCGCCTGCCTCTGTCATTGTGGCGCCTCCCGCCGTTAGCACTGCGCCGCCGAGCTAGACCGGCGCTTGGCGGCGCTCAAGCAGCAGCAGCACCCAGTCTTCTGCTGCTGGGAGGGAGCGTGATCGTGGAGCCAGCCAGAGGCAGATTAAGGGAGGAGCTCTGGGGGTAAGTACCCCGGGCCCCCTGCCACCCGCCACAGATTGGATCTTTATTACCGATCTGCGGCGTGGCAATGCGCTCCCCACTGACAGTGACAGCCGATACAGCCACCGGTGCTGTGCTCCGCCTACCCCTGCCTAATAGGAACCCGTGATTTGTGAAGACGCCACGCTGTACGCGCTTTCCTCCTGTACTGCGTCTTGCCGTCTCCTCTCCTGTTTCAACCTTTTTCTCATGGTTGGTTCTATATCGGAGTGGCAGAAGGGACCTTGTGACGTATCTAGGGGAGGAGACACGTCACCAGGGGGAGGAGCTACGGCGAACAGGGTACCCGAAAAGTACCCTCGCGGGCTCGCTTCGCTCGCCACGCTTCGGGCACGGTGGCTCGCTTCGCTCGCCACCTGATTACTAAAGGTAATAGTTGGTGGCGTGGATAGTAGAAGAACTATCCCGCTGGCCTAGCTCCTCCCCCTTGTGTCGTAACTCCTCCCCCTTTACGGAAAAGGTCCCTTAGCCCACTTGATTCTAGCATTTACCTTTTTCTCATGTGTGTCACAACTGAGGGCCTGAGCTGACGGGAGGCAGCCTCAGTTGTAGGGGCTGAGATGTAACGGAACCTGGGAGGTTGTATCAGACCCCTAGGCATGTAAGTAACATGTAGAATAACTGCCCGAAGGCGTGACCACGACAACCAGGATAAAAGTCAATGATGTTTATTATGACAAACTCCGTAACACAGCAGCAGTAAAAGGAAACATAAAAGTCAACAGAGGATAAATACAATTCCTGGGTACTACAGGGTGGCAAGGGCCACAGGCACTGGTAGTGTGAGACAGTTCTTATAATCTTCTAGTTGGAAAGTCCTTACCAGGCCTGACTGTAGCAATGGAGAGAACCCAGGATCGTACCAGCTGATGTTCCAGGAACGGCTGGGCTGCTGAAGGTAAAACGGCTGCTGTGGATACTGGCTGGAACCAGACTGTTGTTGGTACGGAGTGGATACTGGCTGGAACCAGTTAAATAATAAACGAACTTGAGAGCGATGAAATAATAATGAAGTTTGGAGTTTGAGAGCGGTGAAATAATAATACCGGTGGAGAGTGGTAAACTGCAGAAAAGGACACCGGCCCTTTAAGAGAAGCTATACACTGCTGGAAGCTGGGCTGGAAGCAGGTGATTGTTTGAGAGCGGTGAAATAATAATACCGGTGGAGAGTGGTAAACTGCAGAAAGGACACCGGCCCTTTAAGAGAAGCTGTACACTGCTGGAAGCTGGGCTGGAAGCAGGTGATTGTTTGAGAGCGGTGAAATAATAATACCGGTGGAGAGTGGTAAACTGCAGAAAGGACACCGGCCCTTTAAGAGAAGCTGTACACTGCTGGAAGCTGGGCTGGAAGCAGGTGATTGTTTGAGCTGGAAACAGGTGAGTCCAGAATGGATCGGAGAGTCAGGCTACACCGCAGATGGAATGCTGGTGCGGGTCTCTATAGCAGAAGTCTGGAGACAGGAGCTGGAACCTGGAAGACAACCACAGGAGAGAGACAAACTGGAACTAGGTTAGACAACCAAAGCACTGACGCCTTCCTTGCTCAGGCACAGCATACTTATACCTGCAGCAAGGAAGGGGTTGGCTAGGCAATTATGCAAATCAACAATACAGACAGCAGATTGGTGGAAATAATCAGATGACAAAATCCAAGATGGCTGCGCCCATGCAGACACTTGGAGGGAAGTTTGGTTTGTAATCCATGTGAGAATTGAAACAGTAATGGCGACGCCGGCCACAGGAGACAGGAGACGCCAGACTGACAAGCGCACATTTAACCACGCGGGCACAGCGGAGGCCGCGGCTGATGAAATCACCACTCTGACATTCTGCATGTGGAAACTCAGGAACAGCGGGATCCGGTCCTGGAACGCTGAGCCAGCCTTAGGAGGCATCTGAAGGGTAAGTAATGGCGTCCAGATACCCGGATCGTGACAGCACCCCCCCTTTAGGAGTGGCCCCAGGACACTTCTTAGGCTTTAATGGAAACTTTGCGTGGAAATTTCGGTCCAAGGCAGGAGCATGGACGTCTGAGGCATTGGTCCAAGAGCGTTCTTCAGGACCATAGCCCTTCCAGTCAATGAGGTATTGTAACTGACCGTAACGGAAACGTGAGTCCAAAATCTTGGCCACCTCGTACTCGACTCCCCGTTGAGTCTGAACTTTGGGAGCTGGAGGAAGTGCGGAATGAAACCGATTCAGGATCAGCGGTTTCAACAAAGAAACATGAAATGTCCTGGGTATTTTCAAGAAGGATGGTAACTGTAACCTGTAGGCAACTGGATTGATGACTTGTTCAATCTTGAAGGGTCCGATGTAGCGAGGTGCAAATTTCATGCTGGGAACTCTCAACCTCAAATTCTTCGTGGACAGCCACACACGATCACCCACCTTGAGAGCAGGAACCGCTCTACGCTTCCTATCGGCAAACTTCTTATACCTGAATGAGGCTTTAAGCAGGGCTGCGCGGACGTTCCTCCAGTTATTTGAAAACTGATGCAAGGTGACATCCACTGCTGGAACAGAAGTTGCGGGAAGCGGTTGGAATTCTGGGACTTTAGGGTGGAATCCATAATTAATGAAGAATGGTGTAGAAGAAGATGAGGAATGGTATTGATTGTTGTGGCTGAACTCGGCCCAAGGAAGGAGTTGAACCCAGTCATCTTGAGAGGAAGACACATATATACGGAGGAAGGCCTCCAAGTCCTGATTCACCCTCTCGGTTTGACCATTGGTCTGAGGATGGTAAGCCGTGGAAAACTTTAACTTGACTTGGAGGGCTTGACACAAACTTCGCCAAAATTTGGCTACAAATTGTACTCCACGATCCGAGATGATCTCTTCAGGAAGACCGTGAAGTCGGAAGATCTCTTGTATAAACACTTGAGCCAACTTGGAAGCTGACGGAAGACCGGTGAGAGGGATGAAATGTGCCATCTTGGTGAACCGGTCAACTACCACCCAGATGGTATTAAACTTGTTGCAGATAGGTAGATCGGAAACAAAGTCCATCGACAAATGGGTCCAAGGTCGACGGGGAACAGATAATGGAACCAGTTGCCCCGCAGGCGACTGGCGGGAGACTTTGTGTTGGGCACAAGAACCTATTTTACCCAGAAACGATGATCTTTGAGATTATTAGCAAAGATGAGGATGTCGTCTAGATAAACCACGACATGGCGGTACAAGATGTCCCTGAAAATCTCATTCACGAAGTGCTGGAAGACTGCTGGAGCGTTGCTCAATCCGAAGGGCATGACGAGGTACTCATAATGTCCGTCACGGGTGTTAAAGGCGGTCTTCCACTCGTCACCCTCACGGATTCGGATGAGATTGTAGGCACCCCTCAAGTCCAGCTTTGTGAAAATAGTTGCACCACTAACTCTATCAAAGAGCTCGGTAATCAGGGGTAAAGGGTATCGGTTCTTGACGGTAATGTCGTTCAGACCTCTGTAGTCGATGCACGGACGCAGACCACCGTCTTTCTTCTTAACGAAGAAGAAGCCTGCGCCGGCTGGAGAAGAAGATGGTCGGATGAAACCCTTCGCCAGGTTCTCTTTGATGTACTCTTCCATGGAGTGTGTCTCAGGCAGAGACAACGGATAAGTTCGGCCTCGCGGTGGAACCTTCCCTGGAATGAGGTCGATTGGGCAGTCCCATTCTCTATGAGGAGGAAGGATATCAGCAGAGGCTTTACTGAACACGTCCGTGAAGTCTTGATATGGAGGAGGCGGAACATCAGATGACCTGGGGAAGGAAGAACAAACAGGAAGAACTTTGGCTAAACAAGTCTCAGCACAGGAGGGACCCCATGCCAGTATTTGCGTAGTCGTCCAGTCAATTGATGGGTTGTGGAGACGGAGCCATGGAAGGCCTAAAACCACTGGATGTGTGGCTCTTGGAATCACTAAAAAAGAAATATACTCAGAATGAAGAACTCCCACTCTCAGACGAACTGGAAGAGTCCTTAAGGAAATGACTGCGTCAAAAATCTTGCTGCCATCCACGGCAGTCAAAGAGATGGACGAGGACAGTCTCTCGGTGGGTAGGGACCACCGTTTAACATAAGCTTCGGTTATGAAATTCCCAGCTGCTCCGGAATCAAGGAGGGCAATGACGTTCCTGTAACGTTGAGCAATTTGGAGCGACACTGGGAGGTTACAGTCATGAGGAGATGGAGAGGAGATCATTACTCCTAGCCGGCCCTCTCCTTGGCGAGCTAGGATCTGGAGTTTCCCGGACGTTTGGGACAGGCATTGATAGTGTGCGACGGAGCTGCACAGTAGAGACAGAGAGACTCAGAGAGACGTCTTCGGCGCTCAGCGGGAGATAGACGGGAACGACTAATTTGCATAGGCTCATCCTTGGATGGAGATGGTTGACGAGGAGGAGGAGCAGAAGATTTAGGAGTAGATGATCTTCCTCGCTCGGTTGCTCTCTCTCTGAAACGTAGATCAACCTTCGTGCAAAGAGAAATTAGCTCATCCAACTTAGAGGGCAAGTCTCTGGTAGCTAACTCATCCTTGATGCGTTCTGATAAGCCATGCCAGAATGCAGCATACAGGGCCTCGTCGTTCCATGCCAGTTCGGATGCCAGGATTTTAAACTGTATAAGATACTGTCCCACAGTACGTGTTCCCTGGCGTAAACGGAGAATCTCAGATGAAGCAGATGTTATCCGGCCTGGCTCGTCGAAGATGCGCCTGAATGTAGCTACAAAGTCAGTATAGGAGGATAGCAGGGGATCAGACTTCTCCCATAAAGGTGATGCCCAGTCAAGGGCTGAGCCACTGAGAAGGGAGATGATATAGGCAATTTTGGTACGGTCACTGAATAAATTGCCAGGTAGAAGCTCAAAGTGGATTTCACATTGATTGAGAAATCCCCTGCAGAACCTTGGAGATCCATCAAATTTTGCTGGCGTTGGAAGATGAAGATGTGGACTGGAAATGGGTAAGGTGGGTGGGGTTACAGCTGGTGTTACTGTAGTGGACGCACCGGACGTGCCAGGTCCACGGAGGGTCGTTTGAATCCCATCCAGCCGTGTAGAGAGATCCTGGAGACAGCGGATGATGTGGCCCTGTGCAGCCTCCTGATGTTCAAGTCGGGCTGCCAGTTCTTGCATCGGCCTGGCCGCTTGATCCTGGTCTCCGGCTGGATTCATTAGGTCAGTGCTTACTGTCACAACTGAGGGCCTGAGCTGACGGGAGGCAGCCTCAGTTGTAGGGGCTGAGATGTAACGGAACCTGGGAGGTTGTATCAGACCCCTAGGCATGTAAGTAACATGTAGAATAACTGCCCGAAGGCGTGACCACGACAACCAGGATAAAAGTCAATGGGGTAAATTTACTAAGATTCGTAAGTCTCCCGATTTGGTGTGAGAATAATCACGAATGACATCGAAAGTGTAAAACTGCAACTTTTTGAATTTTTTACGATGGATTTACTAAGCTGTCGTATTCGTATTTTTTGTTTGATCCGATGTCGATGTCATTCGTGGTTTTCTAGTGTAGAATGCGGCCGATTTTGTTGTTTTGCGGCCGTGTTTTTAAGTTTTTTTACGACTGCGTCACATGTCTGTTACGGCAGTGATTTTGATTTTGCTGCCGCGTTTTTAGTCCTAAGTTTCGTTTTTGTCACGCGTCCGTGATTGGTTGTATTCGTGAAGGAGGAGTGTCTGTGCACATTACTTTAAAACCGCCCCAAACACACCGCACCTCGTGGGTTTAGCTAGTGGAGAGGAGAGAGGAAGGTGTATTTGGAGTTGGTGAGTTTGGTGGATTTTTTGGTGGATTTGGAGAGGAGTTTTGTGATTGTTGAGTGCTGTACTGTGTGTGTAAGTAGTCTTGTCATATTTGTAGTATTGTTTTTTCACAGTTTGTCAACTTTTTTGTCCTTGTTTTTTTTTTTATAGTCTTTTGTCATTGTTTGTGAGTGAGTGAGTGAGTGAGTGAGCGTGTGTGTTGGCTGTGTGGTGTGTAGTAGTAGTAGTAGTGGAGGAGTGTGTTTTTTGTATTGATTTTTCTGTGTTTTGTGTCGTTTGTCCTCATGTCTGACTCAGAGGTCAGTGTGGTGGAGGAGGTTAGTGAGGTGGAGGCTGTTAGTGAGGTGGAGGCTGTTAGTGAGGTGGAGGGGGTTAGTGAGAGGGAGGAGGTTAGTGAGGAGGAGGAGGGGGTGCCTGTTGCTGCATTCTCCAGTGATAGTGATGGTGCTGTTGCTCCGCAGCCACGCACCACTACCAAGACTGGCAGGAATATTAAGTTCAGCTATGCTGAAAACATGGCGTTGGTGCGTGAGCTGATGAAGCACCATCGCCAATTGTTTGGGCAGGATGCTGCCAAGGTGTCCTCCCGCAGGAAGTCTGTCCTGTGGGGGCAAGTAATAGTTGCCGTCAATAGTGAGGGTGTGGTGAGGCGGACTGAGGACACGTGTCGCAAGAGGTTCTATGACATAAAGCGGCGTGTCAAGGCCAAGATGGCCAAAGAGGCAAAATCAGCACGCAAAACCGGGGGTGGCCCCCCTTTCCGGGCAACCTATCGGGAGTGGGAGGAGCCTGTGCGGGCACTGATTCCAGCAGAAGTGGTGTCTGCAACTCATGTCCGGGATTCGGACCGACCCACGCAGGATGGTGAGTTTGTTAATTTAAAATTATATTTAAAATTGTGCAAAATGATAATGGTGTGTATTTTTAAAGGTTAAAGGATGCATACATTGTTGGTCATGTATTGCAGGCCTATGCACCCTTAAGCTGGGTTTGTGTTTTGAAACTGCATTTCCCATCTTGCCTTGGCTGTAGCTTTTATAATTTATAATGCAAAATCAGGTGCAGTGCATGCTGGTATGTGTAGTTGCAATAATTATTATGAGATCTTGCTTGGACATAGCTGTTGTATCGAATAGCAGCTTGTTATGATGTTTATTTTAAAAAGAAAAAAGGTTAAACCAACTTCTAATTTACATTTTGGTTCAAGTTGCAAGCATTCAATCTATGCAATATCTGACACATAATTCTCCAATGTTACAGATTTATTTTGGGCAACACCATGTACATTTTTATATACACAACAAATTAAGGAATCACGAAGATCTTAAGCAGAAATTATTTTAATTTACAATACGTACAAGATGGTTACAGTACACTAAGGCTTTGCAGTTAGCAATTTTTCACAAAGTATGGTAATAATGGCCCTCATTCCGAGTTGATCGGTCGCAAGGCGAATTTAGCAGAGTTACACACGCTAAGCCGCCGCCTACTGGGAGTGAATCTTAGCTTCTTAAAATTGCGACCGATGTATTCGCAATATTGCGATTACTAACTACTTAGCAGTTTCAGAGTAGCTCCAGACTTACTCTGCCTGTGCGATCATTTCAGTGCTTGTCGTTCCTGGTTGACGTCACAAACACACCCAGCGTTCGCCCAGGCACTCCCACCGTTTCCCCGGCCACTCCTGCGTTTTTTCCGGAAACGGTAGCGTTTTCAGTCACACGCCCCTGAAACGCTGTGTTTCCGCCCAGTAACACCCATTTCCTGTCAATCACATTACGATCGCCGGAGCGAAGAAAAAGCCGTGAGTAAAAATACTTTCTTCATAGTAAAGTTACTTGGCGCAGTCGCAGTGCGAACATTGCGCATGCGTACTACGCGGATTTTCACTGCGATGCGATGAAAAATACCGAGCGAACAACTCGGAATGAGGGCCAATGTTTTCTCCACTTTTTCAACAGTCCGACAGACCAGCCGGCCAGACAGGCCACAGACTACTCAGGATTATGCTGGTATTGCAGGTAAGAATTCACTGTAGTCACATATTCTGCAAACACATAGAAGGACAAAATATTAATGTTTATATATTCTCATAGGTTCTGCTTCTGTAAGCCGCCCTCCTGTAAGGCGCCCATCACAGGGCTCGGGTCACTTACCCAGGAGGCCAAGTAAGACACGGCGTCTTGCCTCAGAATCTGCGGATCCATCTTCCCCACCCAGGCGGCGCATTTCTGCAGTGTCACCCCAGCCACCACAGGCACTATTGGCGAGTCCACAGAGTGATGAGCCCAGATCACCTCAGTTATCTGGTGAGTCAAAACAGAAACTAAACACATAGCAAATAATCTACACAGTACAGTTACTATGTTGTGAGTTGTAGTTGAGATTACATGTTTGCCATAACAACCAATGTGATGTTACGTGTTAAATTTTTTAAGGTGCAAATGCTTAATTTTTCAATGTCTTAGTGGTTGATATCGCCAACATCAATTTTAAAAATGAACAGACATTTGTAAATATTTCTGCAACACACGTGCACATTAAAAATAAACAAAAAGACTAACTGAAAAAAAAAACCACCACCCCCTCCACACCATTATAGTGTTCACACACCTCCCCTGTCCTGTATGTAGACTGCTTACTTGCTCCGCTCCTCTGGACTATCCAGGTAAGCAGTCTATATCCTGTTCAGGGGAGGTGACAGAACACTGTAATGCTGTGGAGGGGAGGTAGTTAGGTGAGGATTCCGCAAGTCTGTCTATGTGCACGCCTGTGATGGTATATATGTGTTTGAAAACCAAATAAATTCTAATTTGAAAAACAAAACTCAAAATACTTAATAAATGGAGTATTATGAATGTAGAAATGTTTAGAACTAGCAAATATATTATTTGTAAAGTAAACATTGCATGTTGCCCACCCCATACAGAGCCAAGCTTGATGCCCGACGTGGACCAGCAGGGACAAGACCAACAGGCAACATTCACACTGCAACTAACACCTGTTGACCCGAGCCAGCCAATACAGGCGCAGGATATCCCCCAAGCCTCCATGAGTCCACAACTGGTACAAGCTCCACCCCAGCCACAAATTCCAGATGACTTTTGGTCCAGTTGGACAAGCCAACAGACCCAAAGCAATGCCAGCCTGACCGCACATACACAACACCTTGCCAGTCTGCCCCATCATCTACCGCGCATTAGTCTCGGGCAGACTGATTGTCCAAGTAGGCCGAATCGCAACATCGATGGAGCAAATACGGGCAGACAACAACCAAATGCTGGCTCATTTAACGCGCATCATTGATGAGCAACAGCGCCAACAACAAACACTCATCCAACTAATACAGCACAACCAGGTTGTGAATGAATCTTTATCCCTGATTGTAGCCAGCCACACTGCAACCAACACACAACTGAATGCCAGCATAAATAATTTGAGCAACAACATAACATTGATGGCAGCTCAACAAGTGACCTCCAGCTCTGGAACCACGACCCCTATCCAAACGCCAGTAACCTCCCCTGTTCGGCGATCCTCCCGAGCACGTGCCAGTGAGCCAGCACAAAGCACAGCACCCAGCACACACAAGCGGAAAAAATAATACTTCACAAAAATGTGTGTAACGCAATAAAAAAATTAGTTTTGACAAACACACAACTTCCTGTGTCCGTCTCAAACATTGTAGAAGCTGCTATGTATGTATGTATGTTTTTCAGGGGTAATGAATGAAAATGTAATGATAACATAAACTAAGTACAATGTACACACCACTATAAACAACAAACAGTAAGTAACAAAACACACAATTGTTTGTATTGCAAAGTGTTTAGTCATGGATAATTACATCCTACAAAAACTTACCCGAAAAATACAGCAGAATCACTTCTTGCCGTACCTGCCTCCCTACATATGTACTCACACTGTCACCAGATGTTTCTAACTCCTCAGCTTGCTGACTGCTTTCTCCCTCATCATGTGCCAGATGTTGACTTAAACACAGATTATGGAGAAAACAGCAGCAGAACACAATTCTAGTCACCTTTGAGGGACTATACAACAAAAGGCCTGCAGATTTATCCAGACACCGAAACCGTGATTTCAGCACACCAAAACATCTTTCTATCACATTCCGCGTAGCCTTATGTGCATGATTGTAACTGTGTTCAGCAGGAGAATCAGGTTGGGACAATGGAGTAAGGAGCCAAGAGTAGCAGCCGTAACCCCCATCACCTGAAAAACAGATATAGTCAACATTAGTACATGTGTAAGATTATTAATTCCCCTAGTCAAAAATTTAGTTTGTGGTTAAAAGACATACACACAACACATTTTAAACATACCCAGCAGCCAGCCATCAGGCATTTGTCCGTCCTCAAATTTATCGAAGAGCGATGACTGAATGAGGATGAAGGAGTCATGGCAGCCACCAGGGTAACCTGCAACAACACTCATAATTTTTAAATTTGCATCACAGACCACCTGGACATTAGTGGATTGGGCCATATGTCTATTCGTATATATATATTGACGGCCCCTAGGTGATCTCAGCTGAACGTGTGTGCAATCTATGGCCCCCAGCACATTGGGCATGCTTGCAAGCTCATAGAAAGCTACCCTGACAGCACGCCACTCCGACTCCTGGGTAGGGAAGCAGATTGAGGCATTAATATGTGGATCCAAGACATCCAAAACCTGAGTGGACATTAAACAATCTAAGGTGAGTGTCATGTTAGGTATTCTATACAATACTGTGTTGTAAGAGCTTACAGAAGCAACACTTAGACATAACCGGCTATGTATTTTTTGACTCACCTGATTCAAATATTTTGAAAAGGTTGGCTGTGAGATACCAATAACGTCGCCTGCCACAGCCTGGAAGCTCCCAGTAGCCATAAAGTGTAACACAGCCAGGAGTTTGTGTAGGCCTGAGACAGAGCGAGAGCGTGCTGTCTCAGGGTCTAGTCCCAGTTTGACAAGGTCATACAGGCGGAAAATGTTGGTTCTATTTAGGCGGAACATCTGTATGACCCTATCATCGGACAATGCGTTTAGGTTTAAACGACCCCGAAAAAAACGTGGCTTGCGCAGCCTCCGCGGCACCTGGACAACCTGCTGACCATGTTCACTTACCTGGCCCTGATTTCTGAAAGCCTCATGGAGCAGTCTAAGGTATCCCACAGCAAACATAAATTCATTGGCACACACCACAGCCGCCATTTCAGAGTGAGAGAATTTCTAAATGTGCCTGGAACACTTTTATAGGGCCAAACATTCAGGTGTGAGTAATGGATAATTGAGTACACATGTAAACACGCTTTTCAAAAGCAGGTGCGTTTTTTTTTAGGACTTTTTTACGATTTGTATTTTTTCACGGCCGCAAATGCATTTTCACGGCAGATATTACAATTACGAATGGTTAGTAAATGACCGAGATTCATATCTAAACAGGCGTATTTTGACCGATGGTGTATTCATTCGTAATTTTTTACAACTACTTCCAAAAAAATACGAATGCCCTCATCTCTGCCGTGATTTGAGTTTAGTAAATTACCGAGATGACACTTTGATGAAAAAACGGCATCTCGGTCAAAATCGGGAGCTTAGTAAATATACCCCATTGATGTTTATTATGACAAACTCCGTAACACAGCAGCAGTAAAAGGAAACATAAAAGTCAACAGAGGATAAATACAATTCCTGGGTACTACAGGGTGGCAAGGGCCACAGGCACTGGTAGTGTGAGACAGTTCTTATAATCTTCTAGTTGGAAAGTCCTTACCAGGCCTGACTGTAGCAATGGAGAGAACCCAGGATCGTACCAGCTGATGTTCCAGGAACGGCTGGGCTGCTGAAGGTAAAACGGCTGCTGTGGATACTGGCTGGAACCAGACTGTTGTTGGTACGGAGTGGATACTGGCTGGAACCAGTTAAATAATAAACGAACTTGAGAGCGATGAAATAATAATGAAGTTTGGAGTTTGAGAGCGGTGAAATAATAATACCGGTGGAGAGTGGTAAACTGCAGAAAAGGACACCGGCCCTTTAAGAGAAGCTATACACTGCTGGAAGCTGGGCTGGAAGCAGGTGATTGTTTGAGAGCGGTGAAATAATAATACCGGTGGAGAGTGGTAAACTGCAGAAAGGACACCGGCCCTTTAAGAGAAGCTGTACACTGCTGGAAGCTGGGCTGGAAGCAGGTGATTGTTTGAGAGCGGTGAAATAATAATACCGGTGGAGAGTGGTAAACTGCAGAAAGGACACCGGCCCTTTAAGAGAAGCTGTACACTGCTGGAAGCTGGGCTGGAAGCAGGTGATTGTTTGAGCTGGAAACAGGTGAGTCCAGAATGGATCGGAGAGTCAGGCTACACCGCAGATGGAATGCTGGTGCGGGTCTCTATAGCAGAAGTCTGGAGACAGGAGCTGGAACCTGGAAGACAACCACAGGAGAGAGACAAACTGGAACTAGGTTAGACAACCAAAGCACTGACGCCTTCCTTGCTCAGGCACAGCATACTTATACCTGCAGCAAGGAAGGGGTTGGCTAGGCAATTATGCAAATCAACAATACAGACAGCAGATTGGTGGAAATAATCAGATGACAAAATCCAAGATGGCTGCGCCCATGCAGACACTTGGAGGGAAGTTTGGTTTGTAATCCATGTGAGAATTGAAACAGTAATGGCGACGCCGGCCACAGGAGACAGGAGACGCCAGACTGACAAGCGCACATTTAACCACGCGGGCACAGCGGAGGCCGCGGCTGATGAAATCACCACTCTGACATTCTGCATGTGGAAACTCAGGAACAGCGGGATCCGGTCCTGGAACGCTGAGCCAGCCTTAGGAGGCATCTGAAGGGTAAGTAATGGCGTCCAGATACCCGGATCGTGACAATGTGACTCTCTCCTGTACCCGCCGTGCACTCTCCCCTCCTCTTCCAACTCTCCTCACCATGTGCGCTCTCTCCTGTACCCACCTCCTATCAGTCCTAAAACGCCAGCAAAGTAACTGCTATATGTGGTGCGACTGGGGGGGAATTGTCAGAACTATTTTGTTTGATTTTTAAGCTAGTATGTAACTTATGTGTATATACGTCCAAACATATTTTAAGTGTTACATATGTTCCTGTATCTCCCCTTCAGTGTCCCTTCCCTCAGCTTCCCTGTAATTCCTCTTCAGAGTCCCTGCCCTTACCATCCCTGTATCTCCCCTTCACAGTCCCTGCCCTCACCCTCCCTTTAACTCACCCTCAGCGTCCCTGTATCTCCCCCTCAGCTTCCCTGACTTCACCCTCCCTGTAACTCCTCCTCAGCAACCTTACCCTCATCCTCCCTGTAACTCCCCACTCAGCATCACTGCCCTCACCCTCCCTGTAACTCCCCCCTCAGCATCCCTGCCCTCACCCTCCCTGTATCACCCCCCTCGGAGTCCCTGCCCTCACCCTCCCTGTATCTCCCTCTCAGCGTCCCTGCCCTCACCCTCCCTGTATCACCCCCCTCGGAGTCCCTGCCCTCAACCTCCCTGTAACTCCTCCTCAGCAACCTTACCCTCATCCTCCCTGTAACTCCCCACTCAGCGTCCCTGCCCTCACCCTCCCTGTAACTCCCCCCTCAGCATCCCTGCCATCACCCTCCCTGTATCACCCCCCTCGGAGTCCCTGCCCTCACCCTCCCTGTAACTCCTCCTCAGCAACCTTACCCTCATCCTCCCTGTAACTCCCCACTCAGCGTCCCTGCCCTCACCCTCCCTGTAACTCCCCACTCAGCATCCCTGCCCTCACCCTCCCTGTTTCACCCCCCTCGGAGTCCCTGCCCTCAACCTCCCTGTAACTGCTCCCTCAGAGTCCCTGTCTTCACCCTCCTTGTATCTCCCCCCTCAGCGTCCCAGCCCTCAGCCTCCCCGTATCTCCATTCCTCATTGTCCCTGTCCTCACCCTCCCTGTATCTCCCCCTCAGCATCCTTGCCCTCACCCTCCCTGTAACTGCTCCCTCAGTGTCCCTGCCCTCACCCTCCTTGTATCTCCCCCCTCAGCGTCCCAGCCCTCAGCCTCCCCGTATCTCCATTCCTCATTGTCCCTGCCCTCACCCTCCCTGTATCTCCCCCTCAGCATCCTTGCCCTCACCCTCCCTGTAACTGCTCCCTCAGTGTCCCTGCCCTCACCCTCCTTGTATCTCCCGCCTCAGCGTCCTTGCCCTTACCCTCCCTGTAACTGCTCCCTCATTGTCCCTGTCCCCAGCTTCCACAATCGTGATGCCTCCGATCCGTCCGCCCACCAGCCCTCCACCATGTCTGCTTGCTGCTGGGAGCATGCTCCCTTTCTAATGAACGGAGTTTCAAACCAGGTGTGGACGGATTGCTGTGCCGGGGCTGCAGTCCAGGTCCCGGGTGTCTGGGAGACACTGGGTGCTCAGGTGCGGTGCAGTCTCCCTGACAGCAGCAACATGGGCTCCCAGCGCTTGGGACACACACAGAGACACAGAGTATGATATCGTGCTGAATGACGACGCAGGGGGGGTGATGGTGTGCTGAGTGATGTCACAGGGGGAGATGATGGCGCGCTGAGTGACGACGCAGGGGGGGTGATGGTGTGGCTAAGAGATGATGCAAGCGGTGGTGATGGTGTGACTGACAGATGACACGAGAGGGAGATGATGGTGTGGCTGAGAGACGCAGGGGGCAGGATGTGAGTCTTGTTGAACCGCTGTTGTATGATGCTGACCTTGTTAATATTCCTACACAAATAGGCATCTTGTGGACGATGGGATCTCCTACATGAATAGTGAATACTGACTGAACACGCCGTTTGCCTTAGAGGATACATTTCTTCAGAGGTTCCATATTGTGAGAAACCATCATAGAGGTAAGGTTGCATGTTGATGGCCTTTTTTTTTGGAGGGGGGGTGGGGGGGGGCGCTATTCATAGTCTTGCCCTGGGCTCCAAAAACCCTAGTTACGCCTGACCCTGCACCCACTATAGCTACACCCTTGCGCACCAATCAGTATTTCAGCACCTTAGAACGCTGACGCTTTTGTCCTTGCACATTCAGACGCACTGATGTACACCAGGGAAGGACTTTATAGCTGCATTTTCATAAAATTGTAGATGGGTGACCACCAATAGATGTAGCTGTCCACTTCTGAATCAGCCCCATTATCTCCCCTGTTTCACCTCACCAGTTGTAAGGCTTCTTATACAGAATGTACGCCGGCCTGCATAGCCGCATTTTCATGCGATTGCTTTCTGAACATGCACAGTGAGAAATCATTGAAAATACACTGCACAGACACACATACAGTATGCCTATCGCTGGGGAGTGTGTCCTCTGTTTGTTTTTCACTGTCAAATAAAAGCATCCATTCTCAGAAAAGCCAAAAACTCACCACTGTCACTGCGTTGTCTGTTTATATCCAATAGATATGAAGCATCACCTTCCTCAGGTACTTCTGCCAAATCTGTTGTCTGCACAAGATTCAATAGAGAAAAACCTTTATTATACAATGTATATAAATTATCTATCTATCTATCTATCTATCTATCTATCTATCTATCTATCTATCTATCTATCTATCTATCTAATTCTATCTATCTATCTATCTATCTATCTAATTCTATCTATCTATCTATCTATCTATCTATCTATCTATCTGTAATATATGCATCGTATAATATATATTTGTAAATAACAAGTGCATTTAGCTAAACAACAAAGTATAGTAAAAAGACACAGATAGTGACACTCAATGGGGGTCATTCCGAGTTGTTCGCTCGGTAAATTTCTTCGCATCGCAGCGATTTTCCGCTTAGTGCGCATGCGCAATGTTCGCACTGCGACTGCGCCAAGTAAATTTGCTATGCAGTTAGGAATTTTACTCACGGTTTTTTCCTCGTTCTGGTGATCGTAATGTGATTGACAGGAAGTGGGTGTTTCTGGGCGGATACAGGCCGTTTTATGGGAGTGTGTGAAAAAATGCTACCGTTTCTGGGAAAAACGCGGGAGTGGCTGGAGAAACGGAGGAGTGTCTGGGCGAACGCTGGGTGTGTTTGTGACGTCAAACCAGGAACGACAAGCACTGAACTGATCGCAGATGCCGAGTAAGTCTCGAGTTACTCAGAAACTGCACAGAGATGTCTTATCGCAATTTTAAGAAGCTAAGATTCACTCCCAGTAGGCGGCGGCTTAGCGTGTGCAAAGCTGCTAAAAGCAGCTTGCGAGCGAACAACTTGGAATGACCCCCAATATACAATTCCATAATACTAAGTAATCAGTTGTAGGAACCTGTTGTGGTTTAGTGACATGCATAGATAGTTTCTCATTATTTTATAATTACAAGAACTGTTCTTGCACACTATTTAATATGGTTTTCAGCTGAGTCTGACTTTGGACAAAATTGAGGCCTGTAGGGGGTAATTAAATTGCCAGTGAATCCCCTCACCCATCCGCCGCACTTCATGGCAGCAGGATCTTGCACAATCTTGTGTGAATTAGGCATTCAGCTGGCCAGGCAAAGGGTTTGCTGGCATTTAAACGCTGTGGTAATAGCAATTTGCACCCTTCACCCGGAATTGAATTCCCCCTTACTGTTTTCTAAATGGGGACACATCGGTCCGAGGGTGTGGTGCTGTGAGTGTGTCATAAAGAACCCATACCTTGCTTATACAAAGCAACAATGACAAGCGTTGTAAAGAAGGAGGACAGCAGTGAGTGGCATGCTGGAGATTTGCCTACTCTGCTAGGCATCTGGGAGAGCCGCCTGAGAGTTGAGAGTCTCGTAGACGTCTTGTTTGTGAATTTGTGGCCAGGGTACTAAACTGAGGGGGTCATTCAGATCTGATCGCTGCTGTGTGTTTTCGCACATGCGCGTCACACAGCTACAACAGGCATCACCAGTCAGCGACGGGATGGTGCGGAGGATCCATTCACACTGGCGTATGCAAGGTGATTGACAGGAAGAGGACATTTGTGGGTGGTAGCTGACCGTTTACAGGCAGTGTCCGGAAAAATGCAGGCATGTCCAAGCGTTTTGAGGAAGGGTGTCTGACATCAGCTCCGGCCCCGATCAGCAGGATTCAATTGCACTGGAAGTGTAAGTCCTGGGCTGCGCAGAGACTCCACAAACTAATTTTTAGCAGCTCTGCTAACACATAGGAATGCACACTAGCACAGCAAAAATACAGTCCCCCTGTAGGCGGCGACTATCTGAACGCAGGACAGCAAAAAAACGCAGCCCAGCGGTCAGATCTGAAGGACCCCCTGAGTTTCTTTAATACCCTAATTCTGCTATCACAGAGGACTAGCTCGGCCACAGAATTGTATTAAATTTGTAATCTAAAAAAATGTACTTTATTGCTGCTGTTCTTCTCTCTTAAAGCTACATTACCACATCAGTGGTAGAACATTTAGTTTTTCCACTTTAAAATGACTGTGGAAGGGGTGGGAAGGGAAGAACCACTAAGCCTCCAGAGTTCTCGATTGCAAGTTAGCTCAGTCTCTCCCAGGGATTTCAGTTGGCTATTTAGAAATATTGGTTAAATATTGGAAGCAGCCTAAAACAAGAGTGCATTACTAATTGGAAATCAGTGAACACAGTATATTGCATTTGTGCAGGGCGATAATTAGGGGTGTGCGAGCAGTGCCATCGCTGACCCATGAGCCTTATTTCTGGCTAGTAGGTCGCCTGGAAAGGGACTCTGTAGTCATTGTTGCTGCAGCCCGGAGCATTCATTGGATGCCTCTGTGCGGCCTCTCAGAGCGCCCCCAGGATGCTCTAGGCAGTGCTGCACTTCCCAGTGCTGACGGCCCTGCCCCCTCTACAGGACGT
This sequence comes from Pseudophryne corroboree, assembly GCF_028390025.1. Lineage (NCBI taxonomy): Eukaryota > Metazoa > Chordata > Amphibia > Anura > Myobatrachidae > Pseudophryne > Pseudophryne corroboree. The sequence continues at coordinate 346,493,395 of NC_086448.1, read as the reverse complement.
TATGATGTCATGCACTTAGGGGACGGGGCCGACACAGCATGCTCTGGACCTTGTAATGGCACTGCATGTGTGTTTGTCTCCCCTCTCCCCTACCCAACAAAAACACAACAGAATCCAAACTGTTTCTCTGTAAGGTCCGTGGAAGCTAAAAGTGTAAAATAGTGTCAATGGCACTGTTAGCCCTTTATTAAAATGACACCTGGACACCTAAGCAGGGACGGTTCTAGACTTTTCTTTAGGGGGGGCGGTTTACTGTTTAATATTGACTCCTCCCTCTACAGTCCCAACTCCTCCCATCTGCAATCCTAACTCCTCCTCTCAATTCTGACTGAAATTTTTTGAGTGAGACTGAGATAGAGCTTTGTGATTGTTCTATGTACATGTGACTGTGCTATGGGGTAATTGTATTTATTAGCCCTAGTACCCACACACCAGCAAGTGAGGGGCAAATGCTCTGTAACCCTTGCTCTCCTGGCTCCTCTGTGCTGCTGTGGTATAAGCTGCAGCACATCGTTCTGCCTCAGGCTCTCCCAGGAGAGCTCTTTTCTGCTCAAAAGTGGGCATGGCTATGACTGTGTTAGGGGGGGCGGTCGCCCCCTTCGCCCCCCTCTAGATCCGGCCCTGCACCTAAGGGTCTGTAGACATAGATGGTGAGCATGATGCACAGCTGGAAGGCATATACTCATACCTCTCAACTGTCCCGATTTTCGCAGTCAGTCCCATTTTTCTGGGACTGTCCGGCTGTCCCTCAGTTGGCGATCGGAAGGCTCCTATCACTCACTGCTTTGCTGTAGAGCAGCGGTGAATAGATGCACAACGGACAGGTACCTTATCAGCAGAGATTGAGACCGTAGTATGTATATATATATATGTATATATAGAGATATATATATGAAAGATGCTGTCTTAAGAGATATATATATATAAAACATGCCAAAAGAGACATGAGTCTACTTGGTCCTAGAGACAAAGCTATGTCGATTTCTGCTTGACGTGTCCTGTAGAATATGCAATGGACAGATGATGCCAACTTAAGAGGCATATGGAAGGCTGAGGATTGTGTGGAGAAGGGTTCTCGGACCTGGTCTCCACAGCTATAGCTGGTAATTCTGATATTTTGCCTTATATTCCTGCACAGCCTAGGAAAGCACGACATTACCAAATGCAGCCTTTCGAACACAGAAACAAGAAAGTCCAAGGTGCGTCCTTTCTTGCCAGAGGCGGGGGCAGAGGAAAGAAGCTGCACAACACAGCTAGTTCCCAGGAACAGAAGTCCTCCCCGGCCTCTACAAAATCCACTGCATGTCGCTGGGGCTCCACAGGCGGAGCTAGGCCCGGTAGGGGCACGCCTTCGTAAGTTCAGCCACAAGTGGGTTCATTCCCTGTTAGATCCCTGGGCAATAGATATTGTGTCTCAGGGATACAAGCTGGACTTTGAGGAGATGCTCCCTCACCGACGGCCCTGCCGGCTTCCCCCCACGAGAGGGAAACAGTGTTAACTGCAATTCACAAATTGGTGGTGGTCAAGGTTCCCCTCCTTCAACAAGGAGGGGGTTATTGTTCGACCATGTTGTAGTCCCGAAACCAGACGGTTCGGTCAGACCCATATTGAATTTAAAATCCCTGAACATACACCTGAAAAGGTTCAAGTTCAAGATGGAATCGCTAAGAGCGGTCATTGCAAGCCTGAAAGGGGGAGATTTTATGGTGACTCTGGACATAAAGGATGCATACCTTCATGTCCCCATTTATCCACCTCATCAGGCGTACCTCAGAATTGCGGTACGGGATTGTCATTACCAATTTCAGACGTTGCCGTTTGGTCTCTCCACGGCCCCGAGAATATTCACCAAGGTAATGGCGGAAATGATGGTGCTCCTGCGGAAGCAAGGTGTCACTATTATCACGTACTTGGACGATCTCCTCATAAAAGCGAGATCAAGAGAGCAGTTGCTGAACAGCGTATCACTTTCTCTGGAAGTGTAACGGAAACACGGCTGGAGTCTATATATTCCAAAGTCGCAGTTGGTTCCTACAGCTCATCTGCCTCTCCTAGGCATGATCCTAGACACAGACCAGAAAAGGGTTTATCTCCCGATAGAGAGAGCTCAGGAGCTCGTGACACTGGTCTAGAATCTATTAAAACCAAAACAGGTGTCAGTGCATCACTGCACTCGAGTCCTGGGAAGGATGGTGGCATAATACGAGGCCATTCCCTTCGGCAGGTTCCATGCGAGGACCTTCCAATGGGACTTACTGGACAAGTGGTCCGGATCACATCTTCAGATGCATCAGTTAATCACCCTATCCCCCAGGGCCAGGGTGTCTCTTCTGTGGTGGCTGCAGAGTGCTCACCTTCTCGAAGGTCGCAGATTCGGCATTCAGGACTGGGTCCTGGTGACCACGGATGCAAGCATCCGAGGGTGGGGGGCAGTCACACAGGGAAGAAATTTTCAAGGGCTGTGGTCAAGTCAGGAGACTTGCCTTCACATCAACATCCTGGAACTAAGGGCCATATACAACGCCCTACATCAAGCTGAGTCCCTGCTTCGCGACCAACAGGTTCTGATTCAGTCAGACAACATCACCGCAGTGGCTCATGTAAACCGCCAAGGTGGCACAAGGAGCAGGGTGGCGATGGTAGAAGCCACCAGAATTCTTCGCTGGGCGGAGAATCACGTAAGCGCACTGTCAGCAGTGTTCATTCCGGGAGTGGACAACTGGGAAGCAGACTTCCTCAGCAGGCACGACCTCCACCCGGGAGAGTGGGGACTTCATCAAGAAGTCTTCACGCAGATTGCAAGTCGGTGGGAACTGCCACAGGTGGACATGATGGCATCCCGCCTCAACAAAAAGCTGCAGAGATATTGCGCCAGGTCAAGAGACCCTCAGGCGATAACTGTGGACGCACTCATTGTTCCGGATTGGCCAAGAAGGACTTGGTATCCAGATCTGCAAGAAATGCTCACAGAGGACCCGTGGCCTCTGCCTCTGAGACAGGACTTGTTGCAACAGGGGCCCTGTCTGTTCCAAGACTTACCGCGGCTGCGTTTGACGGCATGGCGGTTGAACGCCGGATCCTAGCAGAAAAAGGCATTCTGGATGAGGTCATTCCTACGCTGATAGAGGCTAGGAAGGAAGTGACGGCTCAACATTATCACCGTATATAGCGAAAATATGTGGCTTGGTGTGAGGCCAGGAATGCCCCTACGGAGGAATTCCAGCTGGGCCTTTTCCTTCACTTCCTACAGTCGGGAGTGACTTTGGGCCTTAAATTGGGTTCCATTAAGGTTCAGATTTCGGCCTTATCCATTTTCTTTCAAAAAGAACTGGCTTCTCTGCCTGAAGTTCAGACGTTTGTAAAGGGAGTGCTGCATATTCAGCCCCCTTTTGTGCCTCCAGTGGCACCTTGGGATCTTAACGTGGTGTTGAGTTTCCTGAAATCACACTGGTTTGAACCACTCAAAACGATGGAAGTAAAATATCTCACGTGAAAGGTGGTCATGCTATTAGCCTTGGCTTCGGCAGGCGTGTGTCAGAATTGGCGGCTTTGTCACATAAAAGCCCTTATCTGGTTTTCCATGCGGATAGAGCAGAATTGCGGACCGCCCACAATTTCTGCCGAAAGTGGTTTCATCCTTTCATATAAACCAACCTATTGTGGTGCCTGTGGCTACTACTGACTTGGAGGATTCCGAGTCGCTGGATGTAGTCGGGGCTTTGAAGGTTTATGTAGCCAGAACGGCTAAGGTCAGGAAAACAGAATCTTTGTTTATCCTGTATGCTTCCAATAAGCTTGGGGCGCCTGCTTCAAAGCAAACTATTGCTCGCTGGATCTGTAACACGATTCAGCAGGCTCATTCTGCGTCTGGGTTGCCGCTGCCTAAATCAGTTAAGGCCCATTCCACAAGGAAAGTGGGCTCTTCTTGGGCGGCTGCCCGAGGGGTCTCGGCATTACAGCTTTGCCGAGCAGCTACTTGGTCAGGTTCAAACACCTTTGCAAAGTTCTACAAGTTTGATACCCTGGCTCAGGAGGACCTTGTGTTTGCTCATTCGGTGCTGCAGAGTCATCCGCACTCTCCCGCCCGTTTGGGAGCTTTGGTATAATCCCCATGGTCCTTACGGAGTCCCCAGCATCCACTAGGACGTTAGAGAAAATAAGATTTTTTAGTAAAGCTTAGGAGTCCAACTGGTTCAGCAGGAGGTCTCTGGAGAAAAGACCAACGCGTTTCGTCTTTCTCTTTTCAAGGGGATGCCCGACAATAATCACAGAAGTCAGCAGCGGCAGCCACTGTTCTTGGTGCCGGGGTCTGGCACCGCTCCGCAGTCCGTGCTTTTCTTTTTCCTTTAACAATATATGCTATTTCTGACTCTGGGGAGCACCACCAACCCTTGAATTTTTGACTTTTTGATCTAAATATTTTGAGGCATTTGGTTATTATTTAACTTTTGAATCTTTATTCTCCTGCTGAGATTTTCCTCCCCTCTTTGGGGAGATTTCATAGAGACAGGAGAGGTCGAGTGCGGATTTGTCTCACAACCTTTTTATCTCTTGAGAATGAGTAGCATCCAGAGTGTGTTGTATTAAATAGGATATTATTTATGATGGGTGAGAGTACAAGGACCCTGCATAGCATAACTTCAGAGGTTACTCCTCAAGAGTCTAGTGGTACCGCTTTTCGTACCATAGTTTTCACCTGCCACTGTAGGACACACCCCTGATTGGCAATATATGCCCATAGGTGGAGCCAGAACCGCCCCATTGGGCAGAACATGACACGCCCCCTCAATGGGGCACCATAATCTAAAATCTCCCTGAAACTAGTTTTCAAAAGTAGGCAACATTATAAATGTATGTATAAATAGTTCTGCCTCATTGCAATGTGTAGTAACTTAAGTAATAATAACATTTCTATGTTTGTATATTCATTACAGTTCTGACACATCATTGTAATGGTGACATTTGGGCTGTGTTCCTGACCATCTAAGACAGATGGTGTAGTTCATGTAAGCAAGGGGGAAGCTACACAACCTGCTTGTTTTGATGAAAAGACAGTTTCATAACATTGATGTGTTAGCAGTATATAAATGAATCATTTTAATCTATCATTCTACTCCCCTTTGCATAACTATCAAACTTGTGTGCTTTATGAGGTCAGGACCTTCTTAGTTACCAGTAAAATTAATCATTTATGAAACCACACCACCTCTTCTAATAAAAAAATGATTTTAAAAGTTGCCATTTCATTCTATGGGGCATATTTATCACAATCCGCACTTTTATGCAGATGTGATAAATATTTTTTGCGTGAATTTTCAAAGTCGAAATTAATATTTTCACACAGATTTACTAAAAAGCTCTTGCCAGGAGACGAGTTCCAATAAGAGCCATCCTGGTGAAGAGCTGGAAGCAGTGTCATATTGTAACACTATCAGACTGCTTCCTGCTCCGGCTCCACGGGAGACAGTTGTGGCTGGCACACGCATTACTGGGGGCCAACAGAAGTATTTGCAAAAGTGTTTGTTTCCCCAGAGGATAGCAAGCAATTTTGTGCGAAACGGTGTGCAAATCTGCAGGGCGAAGAGTGAGAAGGCGTTTAAACGTAATTCGCACTCTTTGCCGGAATTTAAATCCCCTCTTAGTTCTTATAAGTACAGCAGAAGCAGCACCCAATGTACAGATCGTCATTATCCCATCTCCTATTCCTCTCTTGGGATTGGCCTCTATATATAGAACCCAGTTAGTACTATTATAGTATAATAATATCGCGGAAGCATGGTTCTAGTTACGGTGCTAAAATTAGACATTGGGTAAATGTACTTATGTGAGTTCTAATTCTGTGTTATTGGGAGTTTGGGAGTTAGGTTTCTAAAACTATACAAAAGTGCAAAAACCCAGCAATTCATTTTCAATGATACACTGTCAGCAAGATTAAGAAAACAAGTGTCTACTCTAACTGCATTATATAGGGTGCTGCATAGGATATATACACATTCCAGTAAGTTACCCCCATTTTCATTCTACCGATGGCTCTGATGACTGGATCAGTTGGAATTATTTTAACATATTACTCACTGCTTCTTATGCCTCTGAATGGCCCCCGTTAATGTGCCTGACTGTTGTGTAACCTTTAAATACGATTACAAAGCATTACACCAGCTATACAAGTCTCTACAAGCCCTTGTTTTTTTTCTATACACTTACAGTGTTACTTTTCTCGTAGGTAAAATGCTGTACAGTGGCTACCAAAACCAGCAGAGTCTTCCTGCTATGACTACACAGGATAGGATGACCATAATACCCCTTTAATCTGGGACACCTATGATTTACACAGGTTCTGTGGCTGGCTAAAACCAGGTGAAATTCAGGCTAGAGTTTAGCCAGCCACAGAACCTGTGTAAATCATAGGTGTCCCAGATTAAAGGGATATATGGATATTATGGTCACCCTAGACCGTTAGAGCTGTATTAATCCAACATCAGGTGAACAGAAAGAGGCATTAATAATGTGTAATAATAAAATGCATATTAGGGAAAAATGTAAAAAGTTAAGCATTATAAGGCTCATGTAGGTTTGTACTAGCATAAACTGCGCTAGTGACAGGACACTTTAATGCAGGGAACACCACACTGTATATATAGAAGTTTTACACCGCTTGTTTGGCATTCACGTTGGGACTCTGCAAGAAGCAAGTCAGGGCGGTATCTTGGGTCGGACAAATGGTGCCACCCCCCCCTCCCCCACCCACCTTCTCCCTGGTACCTCCTCATGATGTCACATGTCCAGGGGTGGGGCCATACAGGGCTGATTTCTCCCATGCTACAATCAGGGGCGTAGCTATGCGCATTGGGGCTCCATAGCACAGTTAGTCAGCCCCCCCCCCCCCCCCCCGCTCTGCCCCGCCCAACTGCAAGAGGCACCCTCTCCCAGCGGATGGGCACTCACCAATAGGGCACCGTTTCTGAAGTGTGCTGCTGCCTGCTGAACTGTACTGCAGCCTCATCTGCTGCTCTCCCGGCCGGCTCCATGTAGAGGAGGTGGACGCTGAGAGGAGGAGGAGGTGGACACTGAGAGGAGGAGTGGTGCCCGTGGTCCAATTATGTCCCTACGGACTCAGCCACGCCTCCTCCCAGCGTTAGTTAGGACTCAAGAGAGGCGGAACCAGCCGGGTGAGCAGCAGCACAGCACACTTCTAGGGTAAAAGCAGCCAGCACCGGGGCTCAGCAGCTAGGTGCAGGGGAAGGGCAGGGCCCCAGAGATGGCTCGGGACCCATGGCAACCGCATCCCCTGCACCTATGGTGGCTACGCCCATGGCTACAATCATGGTTTAGGCTGGTTTCAGCTTATTTGGGGTAACCCCCTGATTTTGCTGAAACCACTCTCCTCAGTTTCACTTTTTATTTGCAGGCAGTGCAAGGTACAGTATGTGTTGGAAATCATCTTGTACCAGGGGAAAAGCAGCTGCAATGAATAAGTCCCTTCCCTCCACAAATCTGCATACAGCCTGAGTCCTACTGTAATACTGTATAAGAAAGTTAATTTTGCTCTTCCATGTTATATTTACTGTACATGTCCATTTGGTGCTAGTTTGCAACTTTTTCATGTCCTGGAACATCTAATCCTCCCCAACAGCTTTGAATTGGCTTTGCAGCTCCAAAGAGAGTTCTGAATAGAAGTGCATCATAAAGGAGGTAGAATAGCTGAGGAAGACCAGTTGGAGACAGATAAGTGTTCTGTGGCACCGCACATATCGCTGCAGGGTAGGAAGCGCTGTTGGTAGCACTTGTCAATTAGCTGTTTTACTTAGCAGTTTCCCCCTTTTTTGAAGCCCTTCATCTCCTGAGCACCCCTGTCGCCTTCCCTGACCCCTTCTGTCGCTAATACCTATATAACAGTCAGGAACTCAACTTGACATTTCATTGTTATTCAGTCACACTGCCCTTTATAACATTTCAGCATGCTGACATACCCGGATTTAAACCCATTGCCTGTGGCATTGCAGTCAGACAATCTATTCACTTAGCTATCTGGCCTTGCACAGAAAGGTAGATAATTCTAAGCTAGATAATTCTAACTATTTGAAGCTTACCTTGTACTTTGTGAAAAAATGATCAGTATTGCGGCAGGGCAGATCTATGTGGTGTATGACTGCAAGAGATTTGATGTGTGGCTGCACACTACATAGATCTGCTCTGCCGCAATGCTGATTATTTTTTTTACAAAATACCAGTAGCTTCATATAGTGTTCATAGTTTTTATGTAGGATCAAATAACTCAATGAGTAGGGTGTTTGATTAGAATGCAACAGGTTATAGGTTTGAATCCTGGGTATGGCAGTATATTGAAATGTGTTATTTAATAAAGGGTATTGTAACTAAATAACAACGAGCTCTCAAGTTAAGTGCATGACAGTGGTATAAAGTAAAGTTATAGAGATATTATGTGTGCAATAGTTAGCAGATGGTAGTGTCTCAGAATCCTCCGAGGTCTCCTTCACCCCTCACAAAAACAGTGCACAGAAAAAATTTGGAAAATGAGACTTAATTAGCGCTCCTAGTTACTCTGCTGGTCCTTAAAGTCCATGGACTTCCATCAACCACAGCACGGGGTGGAAACGTGTTGGTGGCATCCTGTTCAACGATCTGGTAATTAGCTGTTTTGCTTGCTGTTTAAAGGGATGTGCTATATCTGATCATCTTTTAATATCTGTTTTTATTCAATATTTGTGTGTTTATGTGTATTATTAAAACGGTATTTCACTAAACACACTTTTATCCTTGTTTGCATATGGTATATACCTGTGGTTGATGGAAGTCCATGGACTATAAGGACCAGCAGAGTGACTAGAAGCGCTAGTTAAGTGGTATAAAGAAGTCTAGTTACGGCTCAGAATCAGCCCCTATATGTGTAAATTCTAATTTTTTGGAAGTTGTAATGTATGAATAAACCTGGATCATTGTTAATGCATTATGTTGTATGGAGTACATTTGGGAACACCAATAGTAAAATTCTGTTAGCCAAATTTGCAAAATATAGTGCCAAAAATTAAGAATGAGGTGAATATTTCACAAAAAGTTTTTAAAATATCATTCATCTCTAGGCAGCTCTTGTTTGGAACTAGCTCTTAGATCAGGGGTGGGGAACCTCAGGCCCGAGGGCCATATAAGGCCCTCAAAGCCACTTGATCCGGCCCGGCAAGGCTCACCTAAATGAGAGAAGATGCAGAGCGCCCACTGATATTTTACCACCAGCGGGCGCCCGGCTCCTCAGCAGCAGCTGGAGGCAGGAGCTCACTCCTGAGCTCCAGCTTCTGGCTCAGGCAGTGTACATGCGTGGCTGTGTGGCACTATGGGAGATATACGTCATGACATCTCTCCCATAGTTTCGAGGAGAGGGAGGGCAGCGGTCCGGAAGCAGGAGCAGGGCTGGTGAGCATTGTGTTTTTTTCTCTTTTTAATGTGTGTGTGTGTGTGTGTGTGTGTGTGTGTGTGTGTGTGTGTGTGTGTGTGTGTGTGTGTGTGTGTGTGTGTGTAATCGGCACTACTAGGGGGCATATTTAATGGGGCATAACTACAGGGGGCATATCTAATGGGGCATAACAACTGACAGGGCATATCTAATGGGCCGAAACAACTGACAGGGCATATCTAATGGGGCATAACAAGTGACTGGGGGCATGACAAGTGACTGGGGGCATAACTACTGACTGGGGGCAGGCTAATTTTTAAGGTGGTAATTTTTGTATGGCCCCCGAAGGATTTTATAAATATCCAAATGGCCCATGGTAGAAAAAAGGTTCCCATCCCTGTCTTAGATAGTGGACATATTTGTAGTCCCCAGTAAGTACCTCTGAGTCTGTCCAGTGGATACATCCTGGAAAATGTATATACATTCAGCTATGGTTGAATTAATCAGGTGACAATTGGCAGATATTAAGACACAATAGCTGCTTAACATTATTTTTTTTTTTTAAATCTATGGTTGTGCCATTATTTCTTATAATACTGTAGTACATCTATAGTCTTTCCATCATATGAACCCCCTATTAGCTATATTTTACTATATTAGTAATAGTAAGGTTTACTAATGGAGGGTTATACAAAAATGAGCAATCCTTTTCATTTTACCACACAAAAGCAACTAATAGGATAACTCCCAGTCAAATCAATAAATTTGTTTAATACATATAATCAAGAAACTTAGGGGGTCATTCCGAGTTGATCGTAACTGTGCTAAATTTAGCACAGCTACGATCATTCACACTGACATGCAGGGGGACGCCCAGCACAGGACTAGTCCGCCCTGCATGTCAGTCCGGACCCCCCCACAGAAGTGCAAAGGTATCGCACAGCGATGATGCTTTTGCACTTCAAGAGTAGCCCCCGGCCAGCGCAGCTTTAGCGTGCTGGCCGGGAGCTACTCGTCGCTCCCCGGCATGCAGCGGCTGCGTGTGACGTCATGCGGCGCCGGCGCATGCGCAGTTCCAACCCGATCGCTGCGCTGTGAGAAACTGCAGCAAGCGATCGGGTCGGAATGACCCCCTTAGTGCCGAGTACTTTTTATAAGTATTGTATATTGAGCATGTAAAGAAAGCCCTTATTCTGTTCATGTTTTAGTTAAGAGCTGTTAAATGAGATTAGATTACAGTCTGAAGTTTGTTTTCTATTCAGTTTTTGTGCTCAGTTTTGTATTCAAAACTAAAATGATATACAATGCTTTATAATCAGGCATCTAACACTTATTGTAAATATATAGGGGTATATGCAATTGCGGTCGAATTCCCGAAATTGTCGAATTTCGGGAATTTTTCGCCAAAAAAAAAAAATCGACAATGCAATTCAGTACTTTCCGACAAAAAAACGGACTTTCAAAATTCGACTTTTTGAAATTCGACTTTTGACAAATTCGTCTTTTTTGCAATGATACACATGCTGCAATTCGACCAAAGTCTAATCAATTCAAGTTTGGAAATTTGACAACAGTGCTCTTAGACAGTAAACTCGTCATTTTCAATCCGCCACACTTTGGTGGGTGAAACCAATAAAAAAAATTTAAAACATGTTTTTTTTGGGGTTTTTTTTTTTTGGTAATAGCATATCTATTTATATTAGAAGGGATTAGGTACTTGGTTTGTCTTTTTTGGAGGCACAAGTATTATTTATATATTTTTTAAAATATATATATATTTTTTTTTTCATAGCTGGAACGGTAAAATCAAGGAAAAAAATGGCGTGGGGTCCCCCCTCCAAAGCATAACCAGCCTCGGGCTCTTTGAGCTGGTCCTGATTCTAAAAATGCGGGGAAAAATTTGACAGGGGATCCCCCGTATTTTTAAAACCAGCACCGGGCTCTGCGCCTGATGCTGGTGCAAAAAATACGGGGGACAAAAAGAGTAGGGGTCCCCCGTATTTTATACACCAGCATCGGGCTCCACTAGCTGGACAGATAATGCCACAGCCGGGGGTCACTTTTATACAGCGCCCTGCGGCCGTGGCATTAAATATCCAACTAGTCACCCCTGGCCGGGGTACCCTGGGGGAGTGGGGACCCCTTCAATCAAGGGGTCCCCCCCCAGCCACCCAAGGGCCAGGGATGAAGCCCGAGGCTGTCCCCCCCATCCAAGGGCTGCGGATGGGAGGCTGATAGCCTTGAGAAAAATGTCAGAATATTGTTTTTTCCAGTAGTACTACAAGTCCCAGCAAGCCTCCCCCGCAAGCTGGTACTTGGAGAACCACAAGTACCAGCATGCGGGAGAAAAACGGGCCCGCTGGTACCTGTAGTACTACTGGAAAAAAAATACCCAAATAAAAACAGGACACACACACCGTGACAAGTACAACTTTATTACATACTGCCGACACACACATACTTACCTATGTTGACACGCCGACTGCCACAGTCTCCGACGATCCGAGGGTACCTGTTAAAAAATTATACTCACCTTCCAGCGTCCAGAGATAAATCCACGTCCAGAGTATAATCCAGGTACTTGGCAAAATAACGAAACGCAAAAACCCGTGCCAGCGGACTGAAAGGGGTCCCATGTTGACACATAAGACCCCTTTCCCCGAATGCAGAGACCTCTACGTGACAGCTGTCACTGAAAGGTCTCTTCAGCCAATCAGCGAGTGCAACGTCCTTGCACTCTGCTGATTGGCTCTGCGCGTCTGAGTTCAGACAGCGCATCGCAAAGCCTCTCCATTATATTCAATGGTGGGAACTTTGCGTCAGCGGTGGGGTCACCCGCCGGTCAGCGGCTGACCGCGGGTAACCCCCCGCTGATGGCAAAGTTCCCACCATTGAATATAATGGAGAGGCTTTGCGATGCGCTGTCACAGCACAGACAGCGCACAGCCAATCAGGTGAGCGCCACGTAGTAGCGCTTCCTGATTGGCTGAAGGGACCTCAGTGACAGGAGTTACGTGGTGTCCCGGCACATTCGGGGAAAGGGGTCTCATGTGTCAATATGGGACCCCTTTCAGTCCGCAGGAACGGGTCATTGCGGTTTTTTTTTTTGCCAAGTACCTGGATTATTTTCTGGACGTGGATGTATCTCTGGACGCTGGAAGGTGAGTATAATTATCTTTTATTTTCAGGTATCCGTGGATTCTACTTGGAGAAGAGGACCGACTGCTTCGTGTCAACATAGGTAAGTATGTGTGTGTCGGCAGTATGTAATAAAGTTGTACTTGTCATGGTGTGTGTGTCCTGTTTTTATTTGGGTATTTTTTTTCCAGTAGTACTACAGGAACCAGCGGGCCCGTTTTTCTCCCGCATGCTGGTACTTGTGGTTCTCCAAGTACCAGCTTGCGGGGGAGGCTTGCTGGGACTTGTAGTACTACTAGAAAAAACAATATTCAGACATTTTTTTCAAGGCTATCAGCCTCCCATCCGCAGCCCTTGGATGGGGAGGACAGCCTCGGGCTTCACCCCTGGCCCTTGGGTGGCTGGGGGGGACGACCCCTAGATTGAAGGGGTCCCCACTCCCCCAGGGTACCCCGGCCATGGGTGACTAGTTAGATATTTAATGCCACGGCCGCAGGGCACTGTATAAAAGTGACCCCCGGCTGTGGCATTATCTGTCCAGCTAGTGGAGCCCGATGCTGGTGTAAAAAATACGGGGGACCCCTACTCATTTTGTCCCCCGTATTTTTTGCACCAGCATCAGGCGCAGAGCCCGGTGCTGGTTTTAAAAATACGGGGTATCCGCTGTCAATTTTGACCCCGGATTTTTAAAACCAGGACCAGCTCGAAGAGCCCGAGGCTGGTTATGCTTTGGAGGGGGTCCCCGCGCCATTTTTTTCCGTGTTTTTCCCGTTTTTTCCCGTTTTTTTAATTTGCGGCAAAATCCGGCAAATCTGCCGTTTTTCGCCCGCGGGACTGTCGAATCCGTTTTTCATTAAATATGGTGAATTCCGGCAGCCACCTGCCGGAATTCACCTGTCGAATTGTGTCGAATTAAAAAACGGCAATAATTTGCCGCGATTTGCCGTGAATTGCATATACCCCATAATGACAATTCAGGATTTGACGGAATGTTTTCATGTCTTTGGTGGTAATTCAGATCTGATCGCAGCAGCAAATTTGTTAGCTAATGGGCAAAACCATGGCCCTCATTCCGAGTTGATCGCACGTAGCAACTTTTTGCTGCTCGTGCGATCAACTAGACGCCGCCTATGGGGGGAGTGTATTTTTGCATAGCAAGGCTGCGATCGCTTGTGCAGCCCTGCTATGCCAAAAAAGTTTTGTGCAGAACTAGACTAGGGTAAGACTTACTTACCTTGTGCGATCACTTCAGCGTTGGAGGTCCTGGAATTTTTGTCAGACATTCGCACTCCAAACGCCCCGAAAACAGTGAGTTGACGCCCGGATCCGCCTTCTTCTTGTCAAACTTCTTGCGGTCGCCCCTGCGACCGCTTTCTTCACTGCAGGCGTCGCTACCCGGCGACGACCATCGCCGGACGACGACGCACCTGCGCAATGCCAAGAAGTGCAGCGTGTGATCGGGTCGGAATGACCCCCCATGTGCAGTGCGGGGGGGGGGGGGGGGTTGGCAGATATAACATGTGCAGAGAGAGTTGGATTTGGGTGGGTTATTTTCTTTCTATGCAGGGTAAATACTGGCTACTTTATTTTTACACTGCAATTTAGATTTCAGTTTGAACACACCCCACCCAAATCTAACTCTCTATCTGCACGTGTTATATCTGCCCCACCTGCAGTGCACATGGTTTTGCCCATTAGCTAACAAATTTGCTGCTGCGCTCAGATCTGAATTAGGCCCTTTGTACATAAGTATATTTAGATGATGCCCTACTATGCACACAAATTATTCAAATTACCTAAATAAATTCCAATTTATTTGGAAGTGGATAGGTTGTGAGAAGGTAACTTGCTTTACCAGGAGACTGGGGAACTCCTAAAATTTGTGATTCCCCTAGACATTCCAGGAGGGTAGGAACATATGAATTCTAAAGCATCTCTAGCTATAATTTGATGACAATTGTATGGCCCCTGCCTTTTAATACTGACCACATCTACAAAGTATCTTGTTTTGTGATCTGCAGGTTATTCACATCAGAAGAATGCTAATTTAGTTGAAAAGTACAAGTTCTTACAATAAAGTGCCATTAAACCTAAAAACAAGTTGATTTAATTAGAGATGAGCGGGTCCGGTTCTCAGAACTTCCCGATCCTAGCCAAGATCTGAGTCCTGCTCGAGTTTTCCATCTGACTCAGATCCCAAAATGAGGCAAAACATCATCCTCCCGTAGATACTTGAAAGTTTGGGATTCTATAAAAGTTCCCGTCTTCCCGATGATCGTGTCATCTTCACTCCGGCTGTGGAGCTTGTAGTGAGTGGTCTGTGCTGCGTCTGTCCAGGCATGCTGAGATGTCCATCCAGTGGTGCTGCTGTGTTGTCCATCAAGGGGCACGGGCTGCTTTGTCCTCCAGGGTTTCTCTGTTCATGCTGTGTCCATCCATACAGAGGCTGCTGTGTACTCCGGGGGTGGGCTGTCCATGCTGTGTCAATCCATACAGGGGCTGCTGTGTCCTCCAGGGGTGGTCTGTACATGCTGTGTTCGTCCATACAGGGGCTGCTATGTCCTCCAGGGGTGATCTGTACATGCTGTGTTCGTCCATACAGGCGCTGCTATGTCCTCCAGGGGTGCTCTGTCAATCAAGGGATGCTCTGCCCCAGGGTAAAAAAATTAATTAAAAAATACAATAATATATATATATATATATATATTATGTGCTATACCCCAATGAACTATACTATTATTTTTCTGTGACGCTGCCGGTCCGACTGCAGTCTATAATCATACACATAGTGTGATACTGGAGGTGGTACCCCAACTGTAGGTGGTCCATCCCCAGAGGTGCTTTGTTGTACATAAAGAGGTGCTATGTTGTCCATCAAGAGGCTGATGCCCTCCAGGGGTGCTCTGTCAGTCTAGGGGTGCTCTACACCAGTGTAAAAAAAATAAAAGCAAAATGTATTTATTTATTTATTGTGCTATACCAGAGTGTACAATACTATTAGTTTGCTGTGACACTGCCGGTCAGACCACAGTGTATAATCATACACATAGTGTGATACTGTAGGTGGTACCCCAACTGTAGGTGGTCCGTCCCCAGGGGTGCTGTGTTGTCCATCAGAGGGCTACTGTGTCCGACAAGGGGCTGCTGTGTCAGTCTATCAAGGGGTTACTGTGTCCATCCAGGTGTGCTCTGTCAAGACCGCAGTGTATCATACACGTATTTGTGACACTGTGACGCTGATGATGTTGAGACTGTTGGTGACGAGGTGTTTGTGTAAATCAGGCACCAGTGGAAACTGTTGTCGCCCATGATATGTAAAATCCCATTGTCATGCTGAGACAAAAGACAAAAAAAAGACACCTCTTATGTTTGGGATTAATTCTACCCAAATCTGGACAACAACTGATAAACCATCTGTACCATTTGTAAAGCAAGAGTAAGTAGAAGTAGGGACCTTAACCATCTAGGAATCTCTTCCCTGTTACATCACTTGCAGCGCATTCATCAAACGTTTTTGTCAAATTTAGAAACTTTGGCTAAATACCTAACAATCATTCCAGCGTCACCTAGCTCCCTTCTCTGTTAGATCCAAATGCCTGCAATCTCCACCACCAACACCTTCATAATCAAAATACTCAGTCATGATCAGAAGTAGTCTTGCATCCAATTTCATAAGCTTGACTATCCCTCCTATCAGGGATTCCTCAGAAGAATCCTTGAGTGCTACGACTGTTTTTGATACTGCTGCTGTGGGTGGATCTTCATCCCAGAAGGGAACCAGGAAGACTAGTTTAACAAAACAATTGACTGTTAATCCTTTACAAGGGGGAGCAAGTAAGACACCATAACATCTATGCTGGTATTAGATGTGCATCCAGTATCTGCCATTAATGCAGTGGGTTTTAGACAGTTATTTGAGGTCCTGTGTCCCTGCTACCGAATCCCACCTAGATTCTACTTCACTAGAAAAGCAATTCCCAGTCTGTACAAGAACATTAAAAAAATACCTTATTAGTGCCCTCCGAAATGCTGTTGTAACCACTGTCCACTTAACCACAGATATGTGAACAAGCGGCACAGGGCATACTAAAGTTACTGGGCCCGATTCAGACCTGATTGCTTCTGTGTGTTTTTGCACAGAGGGTGATTGTCAAACTACTGCGCATGCATATGCACCGCAATGCGCACGTGTGTCACCAAACGGTGACAGGATGATGCGAAAATTTCTATTGCGTGGCTGTTCGCAAGGTGATTGACAGGAAGAGGACCTTTGTGGGTGGTAACTGCCCGTTTTCAGGGAGTGTCTGGAAAAACGCAGGCATTCCCAAGCGGGTGAGTGAAGTCAGCTCCAGCCTTGATCTACCTGATTCCTTTGCACTGGAGGAGTAAGTATTGAGCTACGCACAGACTGCACACACTACATAGAATGGGAAAAACATTTGATGGTGAGTGTGATGCGAACGGTTTTGCAGCTGTCCGCTGACTGAGGGGAGTTTTCGCACAGCGTACACATGCAATCACACACTTGCACGGGGCGAATTTTCACTCCCCCTTAGTGGCGACTATCTGATTACAGGACAGTGTAATTTGCAGCACAGCGATCAGGTCTGAATTAGTCCCACTGTACATGACCATGACAGCCAACTGGGTAGGTGTATTGTCTTCAGTAGCACAAACAGCAGCAACAGCATCTAACAAATGCCAGCTCATTCAGAGGCAGGCTACTTTGTGTATCACCGGTTTCATTAAGAGGCAATGTATACAACGTAAGGGTGGGTGGGAGGGCCCAAGGACAATTCCATCTTGCACCTCTTTTCTTTGCATTATACGCTGAACATTTGTGACTGTCTTCTTGTGTAGACAACAAACATTTTCATAGTTTATTAAACTGCCACCCTGTCTGCCACTGCAGTGCCATTCACATGTTTGTGCTGCCCACTGCTGTCATTTTGCTTAGTCATCCAGCTACCGCGGTGCAACCTTTAGGCCTAAAGAGGATGAAAACAATATTGTGAGCTGTGTGGTGGTCAGACTTGACTAGAAATGAGTGGAAATTAATGTTATTGACGTTAATAATACGCTAGGGGGAAAAAAACAGGCCAACATTCTGTGATTTTAGCTGTTTTTATGATTTCTGTGAAAAAATACAGATTCAAAACCAAAAACCGCAAGGCTGGTTTTGGCAAAACCAAATACAGATCCAAAACACAAAGGAGATACAGATCCAACATCAGAACCAAAACCCAGAACAGGGGCCGGTGCACAGCTTTAGATTTAATGGGAATATATTTATTTTACACTGCACTGTACTGTAGAACTAAATCTTACTATATGTCAAGCTGCTTGGATGGAGAAAGGGAAATATCATTTTCATCTGCAATGATAGCTACATTGCTCATTAAGGGGGATATGTACTATACTAAGCCTGGGGGAGTGGTAAAGTGGAGAGAGATAAAGTACCAGCCAATCATCTCCTGCCATGTTAAAGGCTGTGTTTGACAAAATGACAATTAGGAGTTGTTTGGCTGGTACTCCACCATGTCACTCTCCAAGGCTTAATACATCTGCCCCTAATTGATTTGATCAATCTCACCTTTTAGAACCAGGTATAAGATACTTGACTTTTACAATGGTTCTTAAAAACGGCGCTTTATACAGTATACAGATACTGGGCCAGATGCATCATCGCTTGGAAAGTGATAAAATGGAGAGTGAAAAAGTACCAGCCAATCAGCTCCTAACTGACATTTTTCAAACACAGCCTGTGACATGGCAGTTAGGAGCTGATTGGATGGTACTTTTTCACTCTCCATTTTATCACTTTCCGAGCGATGATGCATCTAGCCAACTATCTTGACCTTATCTCAAAACTGCCAGTTTGAAAACATGTTGTTTGGTCTCTGACAAACTGTAGTACAGTAAATCCCAACCAATAGGCAAACACGGAAGGGGGGCAAGGTTGTTTCAATTGCCCAGAAACAACTCTTTTGGGCCAGCTCCTCAAATCATGATCACAATAGCAGTAGGATATACTGTAGCTGCAGCCATAACATGCAATATAGAGGGTGGAACTGAACAGCTACGCATTCCCAGTGGCACCTTACCATGTCTGTTGTGTGTGTGAATCTGAGTGCTCAATCAGCACACCGGACCCACATGGAATGTTTACCTTTGTCTGACCACTTCTGTTATTTTTATGAGATAAAAATGTTTGATACAGAAAGTTTGTTTGTAGACTCTCTTCAATACAGAATTTACTATAGACCACCTATAGTGTTTATCATAAATACTTTGTTTACTTTAAATGCATTATCCAGTACATAAGGAGAACAATGTATACATATATGTCCTGGTCTGGTGCTAGATTCTTCTGCTGAACCCCCCCGCCCCCGACACTTACAGACTTGCTCCAATGCTCCACAGATCATGGAACTTGGACTGGATGTGATGGTGCCCACATCCAGAAAAAGCACAAAACATTCAGCTGATCTGGCTGTCCCTACTTCCGCATTTAATGGCTTACTGTGATCGCTTACTGATGTTTACTAATTCTTTCAAGTATAAAGGCTAAAATACCAGTGCTGACTGGGAAATTCTGCTATTTAATCACAGTTCTGACTGGGAAACTCTATTTAATAGTGGTATGGTAAGCTCCTTAGAACCCAACTCTTAATGTGATTTGCAGCGCCACAGTTTGAATTCTTCAGGCATATATCAAGTCTTGGAGAGATAAAGTGGAGAATTTGCTCAAAGCAACTAATTCTGTGTGTATAAATGTGAAAGCTCTCACTCACTCATTACCGAAGTGTGGCTTGTGTTGCATGAACGATAACGCCCAATCGGACAATCGGATCAAAATTTGGATTGCACCTCCAGTGTGTAGAATTTAATAAACTACAAAAATGGTTCTGTCACTTTTTACCATATCTGCTAAGGGTGCTCCTCAGGTAACGCCAAGAACCATGGATTAATATTTACTTACATTAAGACGTCTTAGATTTACATCTTTATAGCTTCACCAAATTTTTAACATTCATTTATATTTACAACCGTGAAAATCAGAAACTTCCATGCAAAGAACGAGTAAATCAGCTAGTCATCTTCTAAATGTTATTTATCTGTTGTAGCTCAGTCTTTGAAATTACAATGATAAGCTGATTGGTTACATTGGGCAACTTCTCCTCTTTATCACTCTCCAAGGATTGATACATCCCCCCTTAGACTTCTTCATCATCATCATCATCAGCAGCAGCAGCAGCAGCAACTAAAAAAACTTGAACTCAAAGCAGTGTGCCTTACTGAGCAACTTACTTAATGTATTGTACTTGCACATCAATGCCCCTGATCTACCTTTGATAGTGCCCCTTACTTTTGAAGAGACGGATTGCAGGATGTTTGCATGTAAGATTCGAGCAAAGTGCGCCAAGTCACATCTTTATATTGCACAAATGTGCTTAGGTGCAACCACAATCATGTCCGCTGCAGAAATTATATTGGAATCTACACTACTCTGCCGGTTTGGGTGGAAATTAATGAGCTATATAAATAATATTGATAACTACCTTTTAAAAAGAGCTATAAACTATACATTTTGATTGTTTTACTGACTCCTATTGAATAATGCAACTATAATAATTTAGTTTTTTGAAAAAAAATATGAGTAACACATGAATAACCACAGTATGATATATACTAATGGGTCATTCCACATCAAGTGATTCAATGCAAATTACCTTACCAGTTATTTTCACATTTATTCTCTGCACACATTTAATACTAGGGGGTATCCTATTAACCATAAATTTTTTGTCCAAAAACTTGGCTACTATGATGATTTTAGGCCAATTATCTTTATCAGGCTAACACTCGAAGATTGAACCACAGTAGTGTGCATGTAATTTGGCAGCCCTTTGGACACAGAGATGTGGCAGTGTCACCTTACACTACTAAATCAACATACAGTACACAGAAAATATCACCACTACGTCCTTTGATGCCCTTTCTAATAGAGTCCAAAACTGAATCCACCATGCATGTCGTATCTTCAATGCTTGAGATTCCTTTGTTGTTTACATGACCTCAAAAACATAAAAGAATCTCATACTGTATCATACATTCACAATTTCCAGATACAGATAGTGCAGTTAGCTTCCTACTAGATTTGGTGGTCTACAGATTTAATGTAGACAGTCACCCATTCATAGGAGCTGGTTTCCCCCAATTTTAAGTACTTCTTCTCTTATACAGGTATCAATTCCACTCCACCGTACATATAAGATAAAAAAAGAAGCTTGGTGGATTCTTTTTTAAATTATTTTAGAAAGGGCGCCAGAGGACATAGTGGTGATATTTTCTGTGTACTTTATCAGGCTATCCAGTTACAGCCCGTTTTTTTTTTTTCCAAAAAATGTCCCATTTTCAGAAGTAAACACGTGGTATCCAGGATAAGTTCCCAAACCCATCCATTTTTGTGAAAAAAATGGGTCTCTAAGGGTTAGTTATCGTGGATAATCCCCAATAAGTGACGACTTCTCAGGGCTAATTGGATAGTCCCCTAGGGATCCATTAGCCCCGGCAATTTACAACAACCAATTGGATACCCCCTATAAGGGAGTGTCCCAAATATACATTTCCTATGTAGTTTTTGAGTTATAGGCTTTAAAAATTAAAAAAATTCAACACTTGTGAACATTCAAAAACATAATTTTCTCAGGCCTGGATTTAGATAAAAATAAACCCATTTTGTTCAGAACATAACAGGTGTTAAATTAATTTGATATACCACATGACTATGTGCAGACTAAATGGACAAAGTGGTTCTTATCTGCTGGCAAATTCTCTGTTTCTATGTTGCTAAGTATTTGGAAGTCAACATTTCAAAGGTAACAGACTAAGGGTTATATTCAATTGCTGTCGAAAGCTGCCATCTGTCGAAAAGATGGCAGTTTTCGACTTTTTCAGGTCGAATCATGATTCGACCTATTCAGTCCCAGCAGTTTTTATTCGACAAGTTGAGTAATTCGACTTGTCGAATAGTACGTGAATTGGCGGTATAGCTGCCGAATCACGTACTTTTGAGGGAAACGGGGCCAAATTCGACAGGATTTGGCCTCGCTTCCGACCATCTCAGTCCGACATAAAAAAATGTCGGACTGAGATGTGGGACCCAGAGGAGGAGAGGGGGGAGAGCCGCAGGGAGACGGGGGACAGCCGTGGGCATTCAGGGGAGATCAGCGCTACAGCACAGCGCTGCAGCAGGATGTCTCACAGCCGCGCCACTCACGGCAGCGTCCACCCGGCTCCAGCAAGTGAGGTCATGCTTGCTGGATCCGGGTGGACACTGCCGTGAGATCAGGCGGATGTGTGACATCCTCCTGCAGCGCTACTGTAGCGCTGATCTCCGTCTGCCCGCGGCTGTCCCCGCTGGTCTCCCCGCGGCTCCCACCCTCTCCTCCTCTGGGTCCCTCATCTCAATTCGACTTTTTAAAAGTTGAATTGAGATGAGATTTGAATAGGGGTTGTCGGATCCATTCCGACAAATGTATGTCGGAATGGATCCAACCCTAATTGAATATACCCCTAAAACATTTAAAAACACATATAACAAAACATTATTTTAAATGTTTGTTTTTATTCACTGAATTGTACCAAATGCAAACTTGAAAAGTTAGTAAAGTAACATTTCTGATTTTGCACTTTACTGCAGTCCATTAATAAAAAATCTAAAAAAAGTTGATGATATTTTTGCAATTGTTACTTTTATAATCTTGGCAGTTTTTTTTGTTTTGTTTTTATAAATTGGTTTCATGAACTGTCTTATATCTTGGAGATAGCAACATTTACTGCATTATACAGTATTATAAGTTGAGAAATGGTAATATTATAATTCATCAGAGTGAACACCTCCACTTTTACAAATCACTATATTATCATAACATGCATGGCCTGCCCCGTCAACACCATAGCACTTGATCTTTCTGCTTTTAAACTTGCAAAAAACAATTGACTTTGATTACCCAAATAATTTATCTGGTATTTATTTATTTATTTTTTCAATTTCAGAGAAATAAAATCTGAATATAATAATGCACCTTTAATTGTAGCTGTTTCCACGTTATAAGGCAGTTAATTAAACTATATGCCCCCCCCAAAAAAAAAAACAAGACAAAATATTGCGCTCAGGCGCTCACAAATGAATATACACTTCCCTTAATTTCTTAAATGAGATGCGTCTGGGAATTCTTTCTTTTCGATTTCTCACAGGATATCCTCATACATGCAAGAGAAAACAAATATACACCGAGATCCTCGTGTATTACTTCCAGATAATTTCCACAATCACTTTTTTTTGTTGTTAGTCCCCCAAAGGGAAGTGTGTAATATATCGGGGAGATCCCCCTTTCCAGTGAACTTACACAAATATATATTACCAAGCATATGATCTTATGAACCAGTGCTGAAATATCGTTTTGCACAAAATCCCATAGGGTAATTTCAATTTAACGGGGAGATTCCCCCTTCCCAAACACTTACACAGCTACAGGAATGATATGCATAGGAAACAAAATCCCTGTGGAAGGTACTCCGTCACCAAGTGAAGAAGATATATCGGGGTTGCCGATATGGCACTCACAATTAGTTGGTGTATCACATGCGTATAAGGAAGGTCTTTCTTATCCACTCCTTATCTACAGCCATGCACTTTTTCTCCCAAAAAATATCGGAGAAGATATTGGAGTATAAAAAAACTTTTTTAAAATCAAACAAGACATCAATTAAAAACAATGGTATTCATAGCCAGGAAGGCTGAAAGAGAAATAGATGGTATACAGAAAAAACGGGGCCCCGTTAGTCTGATCTCCTCCAGGTCTCCCACGGGTAGATTTCTCCAGTACAGGTCTCCCCACCAACGCGTTTCGGCCCTTACTAGGGTCTTTATCAAGGTATGAGAGATCCCTGCAATGCATTCCTTATATACTATCCTAATTCTATATGGATCACAGGTGTGTTGTTTGAGGGAACATTTACTCAGAACCTGTGTAAGCAAAAAACGTTCATTATATAAACACATCATGTAATCATCCATCCATAGTCCAGGGCATCAGTGCCCTCCGTTTCCCCGGTACGGAAGTGACGTCAGCCGGAATCCACGTGTGTTCACCACGGCATCTCTCCTTCCCGCCGCGGAAGTGATGTCATCCGGTCTGTCAGCCCACAGCTCCCTCGGAAGTGATGCGCGGTCCGTCCGCATTCTTCACCAATATGCCTCTTCCAAAATGGCCGTCGGTGTACTTCCGTCCATCGATCAAAGTGGTGATGCCCCACTTCCTGTCCTCTCCTCCAATGGATATTATTGATGTTAAAGTCCAATGTTCTTATTCCAATCTCCCATATCATCTGATCTACAACAAGAACTGTGTTTTAACACTCTATGCAGCAATGGTATACATACATATATATGCAAAACACATTACACAGTCATATTCCGTATATTTATTAAGAACTCCACCCTGCGGTATTTACATATAAGAGTTACCAATAGGAATGACTAATAAAATTAATACAATCATAAAAACCATTCAATTTTGAAATCCTGGTTTAACCCTATTGGTACCAGGGTTTTATATATATGTATCAATTTCATTTCTGTTTGTGCCAAACAGACAGTGGTATTTTTGTCTCTGACCTGCAGAGCAATTATGTACAGCTTTGAAGTGTGCAGACAAAGATTGAGTCTCCAGACCATTCCTGATATTCCTTAAATGCTCTCCAAGTCTAACCTTTAAAGGTCTGGTAGCCCGTCCAATGTAGAATTTGTCACAGTCACAGACTATGACATAAACGACATTGGCGGTGTTGCATGTAATAAATTCCATAATTTTACATTCCTGATCATTAATCCTAATTGTCTCATATTTTAATGTTGTACCTCCACTAATATTACGGCACCCTATGCAGTTACTACACCTATAAAAACCTTTTGATCTATTATAACCAGGTCTCTTGGTTTCTGAATGTATACTTTTAACCAGTTGAGTTTTGATATTAGGTGCCCTCCTATAGATATGTACCGGTTTACTGGGTAAATGTGGTCCTATAATGGGATCCAACTTCAATGTGGTCCAATGTCTTCTAAAGACTTTCTCAATTTCCCTATGATGAGCATTATAGTCAGTGATGAAGGCCCATTGGGTATCCCTGTTTTTCTCTCTAATTTTCTTCTCTGTACACAGTAGATCCAATCTACTTGTAGCAGTAGCTCTTTCTAAACCTTTCTCCACTTTTATTTTATCGTATCCGCAAGATAAGAAATCATTTTTCATATCCTCAGCTTGAAGTTTGAAGACTGAGTCTTCAGTACAGTTGCGCCGTAGTCTCTTAAACTGGCCTCCTGGAATCGAATCAAGCCAGTTTCTATGATGGCAACTGTCAGCATATATGTATGACGAACAGTCAGTAGGTTTCTGGTATGTTTGCGTACATATTTGATTATCCTTAATGTAAATAGTTATGTCAAGGAAGTTGATTTTCTCTTTTTCAATATCGAACGTTAGTTTAATATTCAAATTGTTCGCATTTAAATAGGTACAGAATCCTTCTAGATAAAGAAAATGTCGTCTATGTAACGCGACCACAGTACCAGGTTCGCCCCATACTCGCTATGCCATACGGACTCCTCCTCCCAAAGTCCCAAAAATAAATTGGCATAGCTCGGGGCGAACCTGGTACCCATGGCCGTCCCTGTCAGCTGCACAAAAAACTCCCCCTTGAATAGGAAAAAGTTATGCTCTAGTATGAACCGAATTCCCTTTAACAGAAATTCCTGCAGCAAAGGGGCTGTATTAGATGTTACAAGAAAACTTTCTACTGCTCTAATACCTTTGTCATGATTAATAATTGTGTATAGGGAACTTACATCAGCACTAACCATATAGTACCCCTCTTCCCAATTGATGTTCTCTAAACTATTGAGGATATCCCGAGTATCCTTAAGGTGGGATTTATTCAGATACACCAGCGGTTGAAGATGCAAATCAATGAAGGCAGATAGATTTGCGGTAATTGATTCCACTCCCGACAGTATTGGTCTACCAGGGTTTTTTTTTTATCTTTATGTATTTTAGGCAATACGTAAATGACAGGTATTTTTGGATTATCGTTAATCAGGAACTTACACACTGTGTCATTAGTAGTTCCATTGTCCCTATATACGTTTATAATACTGCTGGTGTATCATAATAAATCCCACCTTAAGGATACTCGGGATATCCTCAATAGGTTAGAGAACATCAATTGGGAAGAGGGGTACTATATGGTTAGTGCTGATGTAAGTTCCCTATACACAATTATTAATCATGACAAAGGTATTAGAGCAGTAGAAAGTTTTCTTGTAACATCTAATACAGCCCCTTTGCTGCAGGAATTTCTGTTAAAGGTAATTCGGTGCATACTAGAGCATAACTTTTTCCTATTCAAGGGGGAGTTTTTGCGCAGCTGACAGGGACGGCCATGGGTACCAGGTTCGCCCCGAGCTATGCCAATTTATTTTTGGGACTTTGGGAGGAGGAGTCCGTATGGCATAGCGAGTATGGGGTGAACCTGGTACTGTGGTCGCGTTACATAGACAACATTTTCTTTATCTGGAAGGGAAGTAGGGATACACTGGAAGGATTCTGTACCTATTTAAATGCGAACAATTTGAATATTAAACTAACGTTCGATATTGAAAAAGAGAAAATCAACTTCCTTGACATAACTATTTACATTAAGGATAATCAAATATGTACGCAAACGTACCAGAAACCTACTGACTGTTCGTCATACATCTATGCTGACAGTTGCCATCATAGAAACTGGCTTGATTCGATTCCAGGAGGCCAGTTTAAGAGACTACGGCGCAACTGTACTGAAGACTCAGTCTTCAAACTTCAAGCTGAGGATATGAAAAATTATTTCTTATCTTGTGGATACAATAAAATAAAAGTGGAGAAAGGTTTAGGAAGAGCTACTGCTACAAGTAGATTGGATCTACTGTGTACAGAGAAGAAAATTAGAGAGAAAAACAGGGATACCCAATGGGCCTTCATCACTGACTATAATGCTCATCATAGGGAAATTGAGAAAGTCTTTAGAAGACATTGGACCACATTGAAGTTGGATCCCATTATAGGACCACATTTACCAAGTAAACCGGTACATATCTATAGGAGGGCACCTAATATCAAAACTCAACTGGTTAAAAGTATACATTCAGAAACCAAGAGACCTGGTTATAATAGATCAAAAGGTTTTTATAGGTGTAGTAACTGCATAGGGTGCCGTAATATTAGTGGAGGTACAACATTAAAATATGAGACAATTAGGATTAATGATCAGGAATGTAAAATTTACGGAATTTATTACATGCAACACCGCCAATGTCGTTTATGTCATAGTCTGTGACTGTGACAAATTCTACATTGGACGGACTACCAGACCTTTAAAGGTTAGACTTGGAGAGCATTTAAGGAATATCAGGAATGGTCTGGAGACTCACTCTTTGTCTGCACACTTCAAATCTGTACATAATTGCTCTGCAGGTCACATAAAAGGTTTTTTTGGAATTAAACATATTAAACCAACTGAAAGAGACAAAAATACCACTGTCCGTTTGGCACAAACAGAAATGAAATTGATACATATATATAAAACCCTGGTACCAATAGGGTTAAACCAGGATTTCGAAATTAAATGGTTTTTATGATTTTATTAATTTTATTAGTCATTCCTATTGGTAACTCTTATATGTAAATACCGCAGGGTGGAGTTCTTAATAAATATACGGAATATGACTGTGTAATGTGTTTTGCATATATATGTATGTATACCATTGCTGCATAGAGTGTTAAAACACAGTTCTTGTTGTAGATCAGATGATATGGGGGATTGGAATAAGAACATTGGACTTTAACTTCAATAATATCCGTTGGAGAAGAGGGCAGGAAGTGGGGCATCACCACTTTGATCGATGGACGGAAGTACACCGATGGTCATTTTGGAAGAGGCATACTGGTGGAGAAGAATGCGGACGGACCGCGCGTCACTTCCGAGGGAGCTGTGGGCTGACGGACCGGATGACATCACTTCCGCGGCGGGAAGGAGAGATGCCGTGGTGAACACACGTGGATTCCGGCTGACGTCACTTCCGTACCGGGGAAACGGAGGGCACTGATGCCCTGGACTATGGATGGATGATTACATGATGTGTTTATATAATGAACGTTTTTTGCTTACACAGGTTCTGAGTAAATGTTCCCTCAAACAACACACCTGTGATCCATATAGAATTAGGATAGTATATAAGGAATGCATTGCAGGGATCTCTCATACCTTGATAAAGACCTTAGTAAGGGCCGAAACGCGTTGGTGGGGAGACCTGTACTGGAGAAATCTACCCGTGGGAGACCTGGAGGAGATCAGACTAACGGGGCCCCGTTTTTTCTGTATACCATCTATTTCTCTTTCAGCCTTCCTGGGTATGAATACCATTGTTTTTAATTGATGTCTTGTTTGATATTAAAAAAGTCTTTTTATACTCCAATATCTTCTCCGTTTTTTTTTGGGTGAAAAAGTGCGTGGCTGTAGATAAGGAGTGGATAAGAAAGACCTACCTTATACGCATGTGATACACCAACTAATTGTGAGTGCCATACGTAGGGGGCAACCCCGATATCTCTTCTTCACTTGGTGACGGAGTACCTTCCACAGGGATTTTGTTTCCTATGCATATCATTCCTGTATCTGTGTAAGTGTTTGGGAAGGGGGAATCTCCCCGTTAAATTGAAATTACCCTATGGGATTTTGTGCAAAACGATATTTCAGCACTGGTTCATAAGATCATATGCTTGGTAATATATATTTGTGTAAGTTCACTGGAAAGGGGGATCTCCCGATATATTACACACTTCCCTTTGGGGGACTAACAACAAAAAAAAGTGATTGTGGAAATTATCTGGAAGTAATACACGAGGATCTCGGTGTATATTTGTTTTCTCTTGCATGTATGAGGATATCCTGTGAGAAATCGAAAAGAGAGAATTCCCAGACGCATCTCATTTAAGAAATTAAGGGAAGTGTATATTCATTTGTGAGCGCCTGAGCGCAATATTTTGTCTTGTTTTTTTTATTTTTTGGGCATATTGTTTGGTTCTGGAACTGTTTGTGATTCCATATTCAAAATATTTCTTAGGCTGCTTCATAGTAGCGCACAGAGGCACCTCAATACTATTGTTTTAGTTAATTAAACTAATTTAAGGAAAAAATAAACTGCCAATAATAAGAAAGTAACAAGCCTAAGTTGTCAACATTTTTTTTAATTTTTGATACTTCACTGCAACACTGTGTAAAATTAAAAATGTTCACATTACAATAAACAAAAATGACTAAAAATACTGCATAAGATTCCAACTTAAAATGTGGCATGGACAATCTGAAAACAACAAGGAATAAGCACAAAGTTTTTGAAAATTTTAAATGATGTGTATTTTGGATATCTGTTCTTAAACATGTGAGCTTGTGACAGTGAATTTTGACTTCATTAAGACTAGTGATGTGGTACAGTATATCATATTAAAGTCTATTATGTTCTGAACAAAATGTGTTTTTTAAATATATATTTTGATCCTGAGATTGTTAGGATTTTGAAAGCTCCCAGGTGCCAATATTTGTAGATTTTCTTTTTACATTTATAACTCAAAAACGTGAGATGAAAATATAGAAATTAAAGATTTGTAGTCAGCTTTGATATCCCATTTAATATAAAAAATGGGAAATCTAATATAAAAAAGCTATTGAAATTGAATCAATTGATCTGGAATTATTCTAACTGAACTTTGCAATTGTAGTTGTTTTGATTGCAGCTCTAATCTGTGTTATCAATTGCTTACCTGTCTCAGTATGGTGCTTTGTCTATAAATATAAAATAATAATAATAACACATTTGTTTACTGGGTGTTCTTGAAATTTTTTTAGAATTTTTTTCCCTCTGGTGTTTAGTGCTTATTACGTTAAGTGTGCTTCTGTATTGTACATGTATTGTATTGGTTTATACAATATTTTATACAATACAGCTCAGTGATGGGCAACATGATTATTTGCCAGGGGTTTCACAAGTGTCTTTCAACGACTCCATTACATTACAATTAAAACTCACAATATGACTGGTGCAATATCTGTAAACGTTAATTAAAGTCGCTAAAACCACAAATTTTTATTGTCATGTATGAAGAATGAAGGTAATAAATATGGAACAGTTTTAACCTGAAATAAAATAAATCACGCTATAGGATGTAAGAACCTGATTTAGAGTTGACCACAAATATGTGGGCTGAAGGTACGTGTATATTAATTTATGCAAAAACTGTGACAAAGATTTTTCATCTTGCAAGCAGCTTCAAATATGCGCAAATCAAAATACAGTGTATAGATGTGGCATATCTATAAGCATACAGAATAAATATACAGCAATCATCTTCATTAACTTAAATCAACTAAAAGCTTCCTCCCAATGCACTCTCAACTGTGTACCAGCACTGGTGCAATAGTCTGGGAGTTACCACTGGTGCAGACTCAGAGGGACTAAGGAAGTGGTCCCAAACAAATCCTACCCCTCCTCAGAGCAAACTGTATCATTCAGCCAGTGCTACCCGGGGATGCTCCTGGTCTCAGTATTAGTGAGGGGGCAAGTGTGGGTTATGAATGCAGGGGGGACATAGTTGCACCTCCATACCTGCCTTTCATTGCCAGAGCATGATGTAGCCAATGCCAGGGCTTACTGGAAACATGTATTTTCCCTAATTAAAAGCAAAAAATAAATATATATATATTACATACACACCAAATGCTTTAACCTTCTAGTTGGAATCTTCCTTTGTTCCATTTTGATGTAATCCAAAAAGGGGGGGGGGGGGGGGGGAATAGGATTTTAATACCTACCGGTAAATCCTTTTCTCTTAGTCCGTAGAGGATGCTGGGGTCACATTAGAACCATGGGGTATAATGGGATCCGCAGGAGACATGGGCACTTTAAGACTTTGAAAGGGTGTGAACTGGCTCCTCCCTCTATGCCCCTCCTCCGGACTCCAGTTATAGGAACTGTGCCCAGGGAGACGGACATTTCGAGGAAAGGATTTATTGTGAAACTAAGGTGAGATTCATACCAGCTCACACCTCAAGCATGCCGCACAACGTGGCATTCAAAAGAACACAAGCCAACGGCATGAACAATTGCAGCAATATGCTGACAATAAACGTAACACAACATGTGTGTAACAACAACTAATAACTGCAAATACAGTCCGCACTGGGACGGGCGCCCAGCATCCTCTACGGACTAAGAGAAAAGGATTTACCGGTAGGTATTAAAATCCTATTTTCTCATACATCCTAGAGGATGCTGGGGTCACATTAGAACCATGGGATTATACCAAAGCTCTAGAACGGGCGGGAGAGTGCGGATGCCTCTGCAGCACCGATTGACCAAATTTGAGGTCGTCATCGGCCAAGGTATCAAACTTGTAAAACTTAGCGAAAGTGTTTGACCCGATCAAGTAGCTGCTCGGCAAAGTTGTAACGCCGAGACCCCCCGGGCAGCCGCCCAGGACGACCCCACCTTTCTAGTAGAATGGGCCTTCACCGATTTTGGTAACGGCAATCCTGCCGTGGAAGGAGCACACTGAATCGTACCGCAGATCCAGCGCGCAATGGTCTGTTGGGAGCATACAGGACAAACAGAGCCTCTGTTCTCCTAATCTGAACCGTTCTGGCGACATAAATCTTCAAAGCTCTGACCACATCCAGAGACTTTGACTCAGCGAAGGTGTCAGTAGCCACTGGCACCACAATAGGCTGGTTCATGTGGAAAGAGGAAACCACCTTTGGTAGAAATTGCTGACGTGTCCTCAATTCAGCTCTATCTTCATGGAAGATCAAATAAGGGCTCTTGTGAGACAAGGCCGCTAACTCAGACACCCGCCTTGCAGATGCCAAGGCCAACAGGATGACCACTTTCCAAGTGAGGAACTTCAACTCCACCTTCTGTAAAGGTTCAAACCAATGTGATTGAAGGAACTGCAACACCACATTAAGATCCCATGGTGCCACTGGAGGCACAAATGGAGGTTGGATGTGCAACACGCCTTTTACGAAAGTCTGAACTTCTGGAAGGGAGGCCAATTGTTTCCGAAAGAAAACCGATAATGCTGAAATCTGTACCTTAATTGAGCCCAATTTTAGGCCCGCATCCACACCTGCTTGTAGAAAATGGAGAAAACGTCCTAGCTGAAACTCCTCCGTAGGAGCCTTCTTGGATTCACACCAAGAAACATATTTTCTCCAAATACGGTGGTAATGTTTAGACGTTATCCTTTTTCTGGCCTGAATAAGTGTGGGAATTACTTCACTGGGAATACCCTTACGGGCTAGGATTTGGCGCTCAACCGCCATGCTGTCAAACGTAGCCACGGTAAGTCCTGATACACGCACAGCCCCTGTTGTAACAGGTCCTCACGCAGAGGAAGAGGCCAGGGATCTCCTATGAGTAATTCCTGAAGATCTGGATACCAAGCCCTCCTTGGACGGTCTGGAACAATGAGGATCGCCCGAATCTTTGTTCTTCTTATGATCTTTAGAACTTTTGGAATGAGAGGAAGTGGAGGGAATACATACACCGACTGAAACACCCACGGTGTCACCAGTGCATCCACTGCTATTGCTTGAGGGTCCCTTGACCTGGAACAATATCTCTGAAGCTTCTTGTTGAGACGAGATGCCATCATGTCTACTTGAGGAACTCCCCAATGATATGGCACCTCTGCGAAGACTTCTTGGTGGAGGCCCCACTCTCCTCGTGTTTGCTGAGGAAGTCTGCTTCCCAGTTGTGCACGCCTGGAATGAAGACCGCTGACAGAGCGCTTGTATGCTTTTCTGCCCAGCTTTTCGTTGTGGCTTCTGCCATCGCCGCCCTGCTTTTCGTTCCGTCCTGACGGTTTATGTACGCTACTGCTGTTACCTTGTCCGACTGGATCAGTACGGGCAGATCTCGAAGAAGATGTTCCGCTTGCAGAAGGCCGTTGTAAATGGCCCTTAACTCAAGAACGTTTATGTGGAGACAAGTTTCCTGACTTGACCATCTTCCTTGGAAGTTTTTTCCCAGTGTGACTGCCCCTCAGCCTCGGAGGCTTGCATCCGTGGTTACTATGATCCAGTCCTGGATCCTGAACCTGCACCCCTCTAGGAGGTGAGAGCTGTGCAGCCACCACAGGAGTGACAGCCCGGTCTTGGAAGACAGGATTATCCTTTGGTGCATGTGTAGGTGGGACCTGGACCACTTGTCCAACAGGTCCCACTGGAACACTCTTGCATGGAACCTGCCAAACTGAATGGCCTCATAGGCCGCAACCATCTTCCCCAGCAACCGAATGCATTGATGGATTGACTTGCTGGTTTCAGAACTTGTTTGACCAGACTCTGGATCTCCAGAGCCTTTTCCACTGGAAGAAAAACTCTCTGAAGTTCTGTGTCCAGTATCATTCCCAAAAACGACAATCGCGTTGTTGGAAGCAACTGTGACTTTGGCAA
Source organism: Pseudophryne corroboree (assembly GCF_028390025.1). Taxonomy (NCBI): domain Eukaryota; kingdom Metazoa; phylum Chordata; class Amphibia; order Anura; family Myobatrachidae; genus Pseudophryne; species Pseudophryne corroboree. Next base: position 346,460,231 of record NC_086448.1, on the reverse strand, counting down.
GTTTAGGAGCCAACCATGTTGTTGAAGAACTGTCAGGGAGAGTGCAATGTTTCGCACCAACTGGTCCCTGGATCTCGCCTTTATCAGGAGATCGTCCAAGTACGGGATAATAGTGACTCCTTGTTTGCGAAGAACCATCATTTCCGCCATCACCTTGGTGAAAATCTTCTGAGCCTTGGATAGAACAAACGGCAACGTCTGAAATTGGTAATGACAATCGTGAATCGCAAATCTCAGGAAAGCGGAGGATAAATGGGAACATGTAAGTAGGCATCCTTTATGTCCACTGAAACCATGAAATCTCCTTCCTCCAGACTGGAAATCACTGCCCTGAGAGATTCGATTTTGAATTTGAACTTCTTCAGGTAGAAATTTAGGGATTTCAGGTTTAGGATTGGCCTGACCGAGCTGTCCGGCTTCGGGACCACGAAAAGGCTTGAATAAAAGCCTTCTCCCCGTTGTGACGGGGGAACCAGGATAATGACTTGATTGTGACACAACTTTTGTATAGCCTCGCTTACTACCTCCCTGTCCGGAGGAGAAACTGGTAAGGCCGATTTGAAAAATCGGCGAGGGGGAACGTCTTGAAACTCCAGTTTGTACCCTTGGGACACTATTTGTAATACCCACGGGTCTAGGCCCGAACGAATCCAGAACTGACTGAAGAGTTTTAGACATGCCCCCACCGGTGCGGACTCCCGCAAGAGAGCCCCAGCGTCATGCGGTGGATTTGGCAGAAGCAGGCGAAGATTTTTGCTCCTGCGAACTTGACAAGATTGTTGATCCTTTACCTCTTCCCCTTCCTCTACTAGCAAGGAAGGAAGAGCCTCGCCCTCTTCTGTATTTATTGAGCCGAAAGGACTGCATTTGATAGTGGTGCATTTTCTTTTGTTGCTGAGGAACATAAGGTAAAAAAGATGACTTACCCGCGGTAGCTGTAGATACCAAATCATTGAGGCCATCCCCAAACAAGACACCACCTTTATATGGGAGAGACTCCATATTTTTCTTGCAGTCTGCATCAGCATTCCATTGGTGAATCCACAATGCTCACCTAGCCGAGACTGCCATGGCATTGGCTTTTGATCCCAAAAGGCCAATATCTCTTGCAGCTTCCTTTAGGTATGCTGCAGCGTCCTTGATATAACCCAGCGTCAAGAGGATGCTATCCCTATACAGTGTATCTATATCAGATGACAAGTTATCTGCCCACTTTTCGATAGCACTACTCACCCACGCAGATGCAATGGCAGGTCTGAGCAGCGTACCCGTGGTCGCATAAATGGATTTTAACGTAGTTTCTTGCTTACGATCTGCTGGGTCCTTAAGGGCCGCCGTGCCCGGTGCTGGGAGAGCCACCTTTTTAGACAAACGTGACAGGGCCTTGTCCAAAATGGGGGGTGACTCCCACTTTTTCCTGTCCTCAGTGGGAAAAGGATAAGCAACCGGAATCCTTTTGGGGATTTGAAACTTTCTGTAAGGGCTTTCCCAGGCTTTTTCAAATAGAGCGTTCAGTTCATGAGAGGTAGGAAACGTCACCTCCGGTTTCTTTTCTTTATACATACAGACACGTTTATCAGGAACGCCAGGGTCCTCAGTGATATGTAATACATCTTTAATAACCACAATCATGTACTGAATGCTCTTTGCCAATTTTGGATCTAATCTGGAAACCACTATAGTCGACACTGGAATCAGAGTCTGTGTTGGTATCAGTGTGCATCAACTGGGCAAAAGAACGTTTTTGCGACCCCGAGGGATCCTGGACCTGCAATAACATATCCTCCACAGATTTTTTCCATGCCTGGGTCTGAGACTCAGACTTATCTAATCTCTTACTGATACGAGCCATATTCGCATTCAAGACATTCACCCAGTCAGGAGTTGGCGGTGCCGACAGGGTCACCCTCACAGTCGTCTGTGTCCCTAATACAGCCTCCTCCTGGGAAGAGCACTCAGCCTCAGACATGTCGACACACGTGTACCAAACACCCACAGACACATCGGGCTCACAGGGGACAGACCCACAGTAAAGTCTGTCAGAGGGACACAGAGAGGATTTGCCAGCTCACAACCCAGCGCCAAACTAACAACTCTGAAAACACTAAAAAATGCCTCAGACCTGTAGCGCTTTTAAATGTCAAAATACTGCACCAATATGTACTGCGCCCCCCACGTTTTGCACCCTGATACTTGTCAGCAGTGTAAAGAAGGACCAGTGTCTCTGTAACCTTGTGGAGAGGAAATGACACCGAGCAGTGAGCTGTGTGAGTGAGGAAGAAGCTCCGCCCCCGTAATGGCGCGCTTCTGTCCCGCTCAAATGAAACAAATAATTATACTGGCGGGGGTTAGGACAGTGCCCAGGCACTAATGTCCCCTCTTGCCAGTTAACTTTTAATGAGGATTTATGCTGCCCAGGGTGCCCCCCCCGCGTGCCCTGCACCCTGCAGTGCCTGTGTATGTGTGGGAGCATGGCGGGCAGCGTTCCGCACTGGAGAAGTCTTCTGATCTTCTGCTACTCACCTGTCTTCTGACTTCTGGCTCTGTAAGGGGGTGACGACAGGCTGCGGGAGTGAGCATCCGGGAACACCCAGCGATCATCACACTCAGGAGCTAATGGTGTCCTGTCAGCCAGAAGCAGAGCCATTGAACTCACCAGAAGTTGGTCATACTTCTCTCCCCTAAGTCCCACGAAGCAGGGAAACTGTTGCCAGCAGTCCTCCCTGAAAATAAAACACCTAACATAAGTCTTTTCAGAGAAACTCAGTAGAGCTCCCCTAGAGTGCATCCAGTCTGCCTGGGCACAATTCTAAAACTGTAGTCTGTAGGAGGGGCATAGAGGGAGGAGCCAGTTCACACCCTTTCAAAGTCTTAAAGTGCCCATGTCTCCTGCGGATCCTGTCTATACCCCATGGTTCTAATGTGACCCCAGCATCCTCTAGGACGTATGAGAAACACCCTTAACGAAATATGAGAATGTCCTCCTAATGTAGCCAATGCATTAATGAAGGAGAAGGGCCTTGTTGGAGTATTGTCAATAATATTGTTTTGCATCTGATTGGCTGGAGCTTTAGAAATCCATTCTGCTCAGATGTTTGAGCCCCACTGCTATTCCGCCTGGGAGATGCAGTTAAGTTACCGACAGTCGGGATCCCGGTGGTCAAAATACCAACGCTGGAATCCCTACATCAGTCACAATGTCAGTGGCCGAATTTCGCCCGCCGCCCGGTATTTCCACTAGTGTGGTGGTCCTTGCCACCACCCAGGGGGGAATACAACAGTGTGTTGAGCGAAGTTCACCACCAACCCCAAAGTGTGGTGAGCTTAGCGAGACCGCTAGGGGACACACTGCGTTCGATGTCGGGATTACGACACGAAAGGGGCGCGCGCCGTGAAAGGGGGCACACGGACACTACCCATGGTGGTGTGCTGTGAGTCAGGGGGACGTGGACTCACTGCATGTCCCCATTTTCATGGAGATGGGCAGGGGGCGGGGGAGCGCCAGACCAGAGACGCACATTCCTGGGTGCTGTTATTGAATGAGCATGTTCTTTGCACCTCTGTATTACTGGTAACCAGCCCAGATTATAGAACTGGTTCTAGACTCTCATTTGGGAGGGTGGAACGCATGATTTTATACATTATTTTTTACCAATTAAGATATCTCATCATCAGTACATCTGTATACCAGGCCTAGGAAGTTGCTAAAGATACACCTGTGAATACAGATGTGTCCTCATACATCTAACCTCAAAACACCATGCATCACAAGATGCCTGGCATGAGTGAGCCGGCAGTTCCTAAGCAACTCTACTAACATCTGGCATCTTTTTTTGGCGAAAATGCTCTATTTGCAGATGAAATGCTACATTACAGTGTTTTCCTGGAAAACACTGTAACATAGCATTTTGTATGCAGATACAGCAGAAGTCACATAAAGAATATAGACATATATTTTAGTCACATAGTCTGATTGTGGGTCTTATTTGCATAGCAATGCAAATAAGACAAATTTTGGGGGAAAATGCACAAAAAGACGCCTGGTCACGACTAGGCATGACTAGAAGGGCTGTTTAACGTGACTGCAGCAAAGATGTAGGAGGAAACATCTATATGCAACCTACACTAAACACATGTAAGTGTAGCAAGACCTAACTGTACATAACGTGCACTCCTGCAATCTGTTTCTCTGAGCATAGGGGGCGGCAAGTTCACATTAAATTAAATATAAAATTCTACGTTAATGTACTGCACACACACTATAAATCATATCTGATTTCTCTGCAGCCTGGAGTTGGAAATAAAATCAGTCCCAAAGTGTTAACAGTTAACCTAGGAATTATAAGCCAAGTTAGAACATTACCACCCAGTCACGATCCTGCTATTGTACTGTATAGACAGTGAAAACAGTGACAGCAGAGTAACAGGACATTATCCTGAGAATAAGAGCTCTCATCAGAAAACTGCACTAGACAAGAGCAACAGTAAAACAAAAGAAACAAATATAATCAAAGCTATGCATAATAATGTGGTATTTTGATGCAAAAATCATATGTTATCTTTTGCAAGAAAATAGTAACTACTCTTTGATGATGACGACAATGATGATGATTCAGTATCTATTTAAATGAAAACTGATTAACTCTGCAGGCTTTAATGTAATGCGTATACACAGTGACTAAATTAGAGTAATTGAATTACAAGGCAGAGACTAGGTGTATTGTGCCTTCTTTCTGTTCCATATTAGAGGAAAAATGTGCACTTGTGCTTTGACGTAAATTTGGACCCTTTTGCAGAGCATTACATTAGTCATACAGTTGTTTCATTAATCTTCTCACATGGCTTGAATAATTTAGTAGATTATTCAGATACAAAAACAAAAATGGCTTCCGTAAAACAGCACTGATTACCTAACATATTTTAGGAAATACTCTAGAGCCACACTTCTTTGACAGCAGTACGATAGAAGCAATTCTGCATTAAAGACATGAAATCCACATATCCATTATGGCATTGTGCTAATATGGATGTATTAACTTCAAAAGATGTCGGCATCAACAAATAGTTACGAAACAAAAGCACATTCACGCAGTATTATCTTTTGTTTATTTTTTTTATTTAATTACTATGCATTTCCCCTTTGCTGGAAAGCAAACACCAACAAAAACAATAATAACTGAAATTTAAGTTAGTTTTCACATGCACAGGAAGGGCAGCTAAATTGGGCCAGGCATTCAAATCTAAAACCACAATTGTGTCACTAAAGAACCAGATGAGGAATTTACTATTTGATTTTTGATGCAGCCAACTCTGATGGATGACTTTTCACTGCTCTACCCAAAGTTACAAGTGTCAGGGGACCATCCTTTTTTATACAACTAGAATTTCTGCTGTATCTCTCTCCCACACTTACTTAAGATGTGGTATTATTTAGAAGTTGGCTACCTTGACGTTGCACAATTAAGACTATTTTGCAAGGCCTAACTATAATCCTCATGGCACAAAAATAAAAATATTTTCTTGTTTGTCCTGTATCAGTATAATAGCAAATATAGAATGCATTCAGAAATTGTAAAGATCATCTACAAAATCAGCAACATTTCGGTATATAAAGATTGTTTTATCTAAAAGTACACTGGCTATAGTTTAAAATTCAAATAGCTTAATCAGAAAAAACAGATGGCAAGATGCAGCATTAGAAACAGTAACATTAATTAAAACAAACTATTACAGAGCTCCTATTGGGCGATTCGGACCCACTTCCAGAGCTGCTCTTCTTGTTTTTCTGTGCCAAAGAGGTTCCAAACCTGAGGGTTTCATATACAGGGTCAACTTTGTTACCACAAGCTGAAAAATACAATATTCATTTTCATAATTAGTACATTTATAAGAAAAAGGTTAGATACAGTTTAGTTTCATTTATGTATAATAGTTATAAAAAGAGGACCAGTGGAGAGTTGTCATGCCAATCAATCAGTATTAAGGAAGCATTTATCAAGTACATTCTATAAAATTATAGGTAGATGCTGACTGGTTGCTATGGACAACGTCTTCACTGATCCCCATAGAGCTGTGTGTGGCATTTATGAAAACTATTTCTGAGGTAATTACCACAAAAAAGGTGTTGCAGTTTAGAAAATGTAAACAAGCACCTAATTGGTTGCTATGGATTACAGAACCTTCATTCAGTTGCCCACGGAAAAGATATTTTATAAATGTCCTCCCGGGTGTATTAGTGGCAGACCAGTGTAGTAGGGAATATTTAACAGTTCATAAAACAATTACAATTAATAAATTACCTCAATTAATGAATGTGTACATGAAAACGATCTGATTCAGGACCATTTTATAAATGGGGCAAAAGCATAGTTGCCTACCCTCTCGTATCCTGCATGAGACTCCCAGTTCACTGTAGAGTTTCCCACTGCTCCGGAAACTTAAAGAAATCTACCAGATTCCCTAGTGCCCCATTAAGAACACGGACTGCACATGCACGAATCCAGATGATGAGTCCTTGATGAGAGGACATCACTCGATCATTGGGATACCTAAGAGCCCAGTTATCAAGCGGAGTTGTGGATAACGGTGGCCGCATCTCCTAGTAGTAGCTAAGCCAGAAAACTAATGACTTCTGGCAGTCGGGCAGCAACTTCACAATGAACTGTAATTAACGGCAATAAAGCTGTCCATAGCAAAGTGCTGAAAATGGAAAGCTGATGTGGACTACAGTATCTCACATCGCACCAGAGATGGGTATGCAGTTAATATACCTGCTGTTGGGATCCCGGCATTCAGGATACCGAAGCCTGACAGCTTGTGAAATACCGGCAGTCGCAATCCCGACCGCTCCCCGTATTCCCACACGGGTGGTGGGTCCATGCCACCACCCGAGTGGGAATATAACTTGTGGCGAGCAACACTGGGCCCGAAGCTCGCCACTGGGCCTGAAGCATGGCGAATGGGCCCAGTGGCTGACGGGATGCCGGTGTCCCGGCTGACGGAATGCCGCTGTCGGTGTAGTGACAGTCAGCCTGCCGGTCTCCCATATATACTCCCCCGGTATGGCCTGCTGCAACATTAATAATGACAGTTATAATAGAAGTCTGTATTACAATTTATATATATTTAAATGATAGTATGAGTGACGCACAAAAGTGTCCCGCAGCATACCCAGCACCCAGAGCTCACGCTGCACTTGCTCTGCCCATGCACCCAGCTGGGTGTTACTAACTGTAGTATAAAGTCATGTTCTAGACATACTTGTTAACTTTTAACAATGGTGAAGGGTAGCATACGGCAAATTAATGGGTGGTAGTTGTGGTGCCGTGATCACCTCAATGTGACCCGCCCCCCACCCCCATTATTCAATGTCGCGAGATTATAGCATCTTCGACCCGCAAGTAAGTGAGCGGCAGTGGGTAGCCACAGTGGACATCCAGGAGACTTGCCCACTTTTTGGGGCATCCAGATGAGCCACCTGACATTCGGGAATCTCCCAGACAATCTAGGAGAGCAGCCAAGTATGTTGATAGGTCCGAAATAGTTATAATAAGTGATATTAATGTCCCCTTTTGCATTTATTAAAGCTCTTTTCAGATTAGGGAAGTAATAGAGAGAGTGTGAGAGACAGAGACTGTGTCAGTCACTATGGAGAACATGTTTGTGACACATTTATAAAAATAGCAAAAAAGCAGGAATGGGGCTGACAGATTTGATTTTTCATAAATAGTGTTCCAATAATTCAGGTACCTTATTTATAGAAATCTGGAATCTTCTAAATATGTGCCACACTTTCCTGCATAAGAACCCACTCCATTCTATATTATTCCTCTGAACAACATTACTGCACTGGAATTATGGCTCCTCGATCCTGTCCCATACCAATCCTCACTGCTAGGTCACCCTTCCCCTGCAATTTCCAGACCACTCACACGCATTCAGAACCCAGACAACCTGATCCCCATCTCTCCTGTCCCTTACCGTCCTTTCTCCTGTGCACTCTGGAACGCCAGAACAATCTGCAACAAGCTGCCCACTTTCTACAACCTCTTTATCTCCCACTCTTTTAACCTTCTCGCCATCACTGAAACCTCGCTCTCCTCCTCTGACACCACCTCCACTGCTGCTCTCGCCTATGGAGGCCTCTCCTTCACCCACACGGTCAGACCTGATGACCGCCAGGGTGGAGGCATGGGCATCTTTCTCTCCCCAAACTGCACCTTTCGTGTCATCCCACCTGAGCCCTCCTCACCTTCTCCACCTTTGGGGTCCACACTATCTGCCTCTTCTACCCCATTCACCTCCATGTGGCAGTTATCTACCACCCCCCTGGCCGCTGTTCACCTTTCCTTGACAACTTTGCTGCCTGGCTTCCCCACTTTCTCTCCTCCGACCTCCCCTCTATCATCCTTGGTGACTTTAACATCCCTATTGACATCACTAAAGCAGCTTCCACTAATCTTCTTGCCCTTTCCACCTCCTTTGGACTTTCTCAATGGACCTTCACCCCTACTCACAATTTTGGCCACTCCCTCGACCTTGTCTTCACCCACCGATGTGATCTCTCTGATTTCTCAAACTCTTTGTTCCCTATCTCTGACCACCATCTGCTTTCTTTCACCTTCTCATCTTCCCCTCTCCATGCCCAGACCCACCATCACCAGACGCAATCTCGGGTCTCTCAAACCCGTTATCCTGTCCTCCCTCGAGACTTTTCTCTCTCCTCTTTCCACTATGACTTGTCCCAACCAGGCAGCCTCCTTCTATATCTCTTCCCTTACCGCTCCTCTCTACTCTGTGTTCCCCCTCTCCTCTGTCCCCCTTCGCCACTCCAAACCCCAACCATGGCACACCAAATTAACACGATTCCTAAAAAAAATTTCCTGCTTCGCAGAATGCTCCTGGAGGAAATCTCACTTTCTTGTGGACTTCCTCCATTTAAAGTTTATTCTCTCCTCCTACAGCTCTGCTCGTTCTCTCGCCAAGCAATCCTTTTTCCAAGTCTTCATCTCTTCTCAGTCCTCCAGTCCACGACGTCTCTTTGAAACTTTCAACACTCTCCTTTGCCCCCCCTCATCCTCCCTTGCCATCCTCTCTCACTGCCACTGACTTTGCCTCCTTCTTCATCTCCAAAATTGAGGATATCCAACATGACATCTCCTCCTGTCACCCCTCTGCTGCCCCCCTGCCCCCATCATCCCTCCATTTATCCCATCTTGTCCTGCTTCCGTCCCACCTCAGACAAGGAAGTCCACTCCCCCTGGACCCCTCCCCTCCCATATTCTCCGCTCCCTCTCCCCCCACTGCCTGCTCCCACCTTGCTCACCTCTTTAACCTATCGCTCTCTACCGGCATCTTTCCCTCACCATTCAAACATGCTCTGGTCTCACCTGTTCTCAAAAAAAACAACCTCGACCCTTCATCATTCACTAGCTACCGCCCCTCTTCTCCCATTCGCCTCCAAACTACTTGAACAACTAGTCTACAGCCATTTCACAAGCTACCTCTCTGACAACTCCATCCTTGATCCACTACAATCTGGCTTTCGCCCACTCCACTCCACCGAGACTGCCCTGGTGAAAGTCACCAATGACCTGCTTTTGGCCAAATACAGGGGCCACTTCTCTCTGCTCATCCTTCTGGACCTCTCTGCTGCCTTTGACACCGTGGATCATCCACTCCTCCTCCGCACACTCCAAAACATTGGCCTCTCTAGCACCTCCTTGACTGGTTTACCTCTTACCTCACTAACCGCTCCTTCTCTGTGTCTGCCTACGGCACCACCTCACGCCCTTCCATCCTTCTTGTTGGTGTCCCTCAGGGTTCTGTCCTAGGCCCCTTCTGTTCTCCCTCTACACCTCTTCCCTGGGTGCGCTCATTAACTCCTTTGGCCTTCATTACCACCTCTATGCTGATGACACACAACTCTACCTCTCCTCTCCTGATCTGTCCCCCTCTGTCCTCTCTCAGGTTTCCAGCTGTTTTTCCTCCATCTCCTCCTGGATGTCTGAGCGCTCTCTGAAGCTCAACATGGACAAAACTGAACTCATTATCTTTCCCCCAGCCAGAGCAACACCCTCTACCAATATCTCTATCACTGTTGACAACACCATCATCTCCCCCGTTCCCCAACTCCGCTGCCTGGGCGTCACTCTTGACTCCTCCCTTTCTTCTGCACCCCACATCCAAGCTCTGGCGCAATCCTGTCGGTTCCAGCTACGCAACGTTGCTCGCATCAGGCCATTTCTCTCCCAGAGTAAAACTAAACTTATCATCCACTCACTGGTCATCTCACGACTCGACTACTGCAATGTTCTCACTGGCCTCACTTGCTCCCATCTTGTTCTCCTCCAATCTGTCCTCAACTCCGCAACTAGGCTTAATTTCCTCTCCCGCTGCTCCACATCTGCCACTCCCCTTCGACAAAATCTAAACTGGCTCCCATTCCCCTACAGAATCCTCTTCAAACTCCTCACCCTCACATACAAGGCCATCTCTAATTCCACTGCTCCCTACATCTCCAACTTCCTCTCCCTTCATACTCCCTCCCGCCCACTAAGGTCGGCCAATGACCGTCGCCTCTCCTCTGCCCTGGTCACTGCTTCCCATGCACGAGTTCAAGATTTTGCCCGTGCTGCACCTCTTCAGTGGAATGCGCTCCCCAGCTCCATTAGACTCTCCCTGACCTTGCAAAGCTTCAAACGGGCACTGAAAACCCACCTATTATTTATTTATTAACAGTTTCTTATATAGCGCAGCAAATTCCATTGCGCTTTTCAATTAGAAGTAACAATGACATAACAAAACTGGAGATTACAATCTATTCATCAAAGCCTACCCTTCCGATGCATAACCTAGTCCTGAGCCTGCTCCTCCATCCCCCCTTCACGCCATGAACATCTCTGCTTTGCTTACATACTGCTATCAGACTACATCCCGCTTGCTTGCACCTCATGTCATCTGTCTGTCGCCCCTCCCCACTAGATTGTTAGCTCTTCAGAGCAGGGCCCTCTTTCCTCTTGTTGTCAAAGCCCTCTTTTTGACACATTTCACTCGCAGCTCTCTCCTACTCAGCAACCATCTTTACCTGCTTTTTCTCCTGCTAGTAAAGGCTCTTCTCTATCTATGGCCGCCAGCCCCAAGTAGTACGATGATTACTCCTCGCTACTTACATCTTAGCTGTATTATGTTTTTAGAATTGTGGTACTCTTTGTTACCTGTACTCTATTTTTTTTATTTATTTACTGTAATGCTAAGTTTTGTCTCCCTGTACTGTCCTTTGTATGGCGCTGCAAAACACTTGTGGCGCCCTATAAATAAAATGTAATAATAATACTAATAATAATAATAAGAAGTCCCTCTGTGTTATGCTCCATTATTAGTAGCTTTATATATGTGTGCCTTTTTGGGGCTTTGAGAAATGTGTCACAGAATTGTTTCCCTGAGAAACCTCAACCGCTTATCATAAAAGAAGAAATGTTAAAAATTTTTTTTTTTTTTTTTAGAAAATGCTCCTATTCAGTGATACAACTGCTGCAACTTCTGTTTGACATTCATGGGACAAATTTATCAGCAATATAGATTTTGTAAATGTCATCACCAGCAGCAGCTCGTTAACTATTTGGCAGAAGAAGAGAGGGGGGGGGGGGGGGGTCCTGCAGGCCTCTACTACATGGCTCTCCCTGTAATTGATGGTTTACGTCAAGAGAAGGCAGGTCTTAGGTTCAGCTGCAGTGGGGCTTAAGTATAGTGCTGCTGAACAGGCTGGCTTATAGGGACTGCATCAGCTGCATTCTACAGAAGCCAGATAGGATTGATGTTATAGCAGGGGAGTGGCTTCCCATGGGAAGTGCTCTCTCTGCTACTGCAGGCGGACTGGCGGTCCCAGTGGAAGAATACACATCCTCCTGGGACTGCCTGATTGGCTGTGATTTGCAGAGAACGCTTCCTATTGAAAGTCACTGCTAGGCAGTCCCTGTGGGTGGAAGATTTTACTCGGGGTGGGGGGTAGGGAATCCGCGACTGGACTCATCACGTATCTGCAGATACTGCAGGAACAACAATTAACATTATTTATTATTAAATGTCTTGCATTTCTTTTTCTGATTTTCTTTTTTTTTTCTTTTGTGCTGAAAAACCTGGCACAAAAAACTTTGTTCAGCTTGACAAATTTGTGTTTTACCGTACCTACACTCAGAATCCCTATGTGCTCCGGAATAGATAATCACTTAAACATTTTAAAGGTGAATTTTGAAGGGAACCTATCACATAATTAAATATACTAGTATTAAAACATGGTTAATAATAAAACAGAAACAAGTTATAAATCAGACTTTGCATTAATAGACCTGATTCAGAGGTGGACGCAATGCAGCTGTTACTGTGAAATTCTGCAATGCTGCAGCTAATCTGTTCTCTATTGAGTAACCCACTGGCGTCTGCTCTAATCTACCGTGGCGCACACAAAGTCGCACCATCGGTCATACATCGGCCACACCATCCGCTTTCTGAGAAACCCTGTGGATGTTCAGAGAGTCAAAAATGAAATTTGGCTGCCGGTGTCAGTGGAACTGCATCTTCAATGTGGTCCCTGACAGCAGCTTAACCCACACATGACCCCCTCCCCTCTATCAATGGCCAGAGACTCCTACTGGAATTGCATGAATGTCTGTGCAATTCCAATCATCTGCACCTGCCAGGGGTTAAAGTGAGGGGGAACGAGGTGGAACTGAGTTCCACCACCTCTTATGGTAGGGGGAACTAGTTCCACCACCTCCATTGCCCTGCACAGTAATTCCAACAGAAAAACCTGCCCCATCACCTACATCAATAGACGTTGCAGGCAGCGCTAGTGTTACTGATGAGCTACAGCCACCTCCCCCTTCCTCAGGTCCTGGTGGCTACACAGTCCTCCTCCATTTACAACCCATCCCTTCTGGTATTAACAAACTCTGTGTTTGTTGGACAGCATTCATCCCCTCTTCAGGTCCCAGTGGTTTCCTTTTCCATGGTGTATGTGTTGCTATGCTGTCACCACTGCTGAAGTGAAGAGGAGCCATGAAGAGGAGCAGGCTCCGTGCATCTTGAAGACAAGATGAGAGGTGGCTTAAGGGACAGGAGAGGTAGGGAAGCTGATGAAGGGATACAGGGCAAGGGGCTGCTGGAGAGACATAGGTGGCGAGCTGCTGGATGACAGAGGCAGAGATGTGTATTAGGTTCACTACTGTGGGCATTATGTGTATAAGCGGCACTACTGTGGTCATTATGTGTAAGAGGCACTACTTTTGAGGGCATTATCTGTAAGGGGCACTACTGTGGGAATTGTGTATAAGGGGCACTACTGTGGGCAATGTATATAAGGGACACTACTGTGTGGTATAACATGCATAAAGGGTACCATTGTGTAGTGTAATGTGAATAAAGGGCACTACTGTGTGACATAACCTGAATAAAGGGCATTACTATGTGGTGTAATATAAATCAGGGGCACTACATGTGGTGTAATGTGAATAAGATTGTGCTACTGTGTGGTGTAATTTGTACTGGTGGTACTATTATGTGATCATCTCATTTTTGTGAGATCAATGTCCCTTTATAAAGTATGGGAAGTAGGGCACTAATTTATAGTTTGCAGGGAGGTGCCGAAAACACTAGCACTGGCCCTGGCTCCACTTAATGTGAGGGGTGGGGTTAGGTGGCGGGTAAAATGAGTTCCACCACCTCTCCAGGACCACTTTAAGCCCTGGCACCTGCTGATGGTAACCAGTGGGATGCATGCGCACATGTAGAACATTGGATGCTTGCATCCGATAATCTACATCCATCCGGGTCTGAATCTGGCCAATGTCCTACATTTGGTATACACAACATGAACTGTCACATGAATTCTGACCAACCAACTAATGGCTTAGCATATGTAACAAGCTAATATGTAGGTGCTCAAGTCAGCTCAAGTGCTGACATTTTGAAATGTAACTTTTATTAAGCAATATAATACAGGGATACTCAACCTGTACAATGATAATTCCACCTTATAAAAATTAAAATTATGAAGTATTAAAATAATGAAAGCAAAGGAAAAGAGTTAAAGTTTTCAAACAGGCATCTGTGGCTCTCTGATATTGTTAATCAAAGCTATATACTGTATATTAATCTCAATTATTACTCATTTCTGAATGTAGTTATCACAATAGTGAATGTATAGAAAACAAACGTATGGTCGTATATATATTGAACACTTCAATAAATGTCTCTATTCCTGATGCATCATAAATATTCAATGCCGTGGAATAAAATCTATATATTTATTTAGTTGTAGTATAGGTGTTACGCCTCCTGCTTGCATTAGTACGCCCTAGGTCGCAGGATCGAATCATCTGCAACATCATCGACTGGCTGTGTGACCTACTGAGTCACACAGGCTGGCCGCTGCAGGCCCTAACAAGACGCCAGGAAATCTCCGTCCTCTGACGGACATCCGGCCTCGTCCCTCCTCCACAATGGCAGCGTCTGGCTTCTATTTTGAGAAATGGAGGTCATCGATGTCTCCTTCTCACATCAGACTTTTCCGCAGTATGGGCCTGAAGCATGCGTAACAAGCATCTGTACTTTGAGCTATTCACAGCAACTCCATCCACATCTCAATAAGGCCCACTGTCCCTAGATTAATAGCCCTTGTAATAACATGGTACAAACATATTGTACTTAAAGGAGTTGGTTTTATTAAAGGAGTTGTCTGCCATTAGCTAACTTTTATTTATTGACTTACTCACATTGGCTTGAAAATTTTACATGATTGTTTTAGCTTTCTTACTTATTTCTTTGCTTTCTAGCCATGTCTTTGTATTAGCAGATGGAGCTATTTATTTTCACTGTACCTACATACAACAGATCTTTGTGTTCTCAGCAATGCTGGACTGAGATATGAAGGGCCTACTGGGGGAATGCAGTGGTAGGAGCTCATTCTTAAGGGGCCCCTACCACTTCCAGCCTCCAGAGGAGTTGTGACTAGCCATCAAAGATGTTTGGCTACCCATTAGGCAAATCTTAGTGTAGTTTCTATAGAGGGGAACCAAGCACTCATGTTTATCGTTGGTGCTGCTCCACCAGGTAACTGACCCTCTAATAAAGTAACAATGTATAACAGTGGCGGACTAACGGACTAAGGAGGCGTGTGGTGGACAGGGGTTAAGTACCCTCAGGCGCCTCTCTTTCAGGGGACCCTCTGGCTGGAGTTACTGTTCAGGGAGAATTCTGCCTATCTCCAGGCTCCATCGCCAACAGCAGTACTCTCAGTAAAGCCTAGCGAGAAGTAGAATCCTCCCCGATGCCAGCACCTCATGACTCTGTACCCACTTGCCTGCTCCCCTCCATCTGCAGCGCTGGTGACGAGTTGACAGCGCTTTGCAAGTGACAGTGGCAGGGGTGATGTGAAATGTCTTGACGTTCCAACCCCAAGAAGGCAATGAGTAGCGGGAGACTCTGAACTGCCTGACTTTGATGGGACCTACAAGTCAGAGATCAGGGAGTATAGAAAGGTATGGGGGGTGAAAATAACTAGGTAGGATTTTAGGGGTGGGGGGAATTATTAAATATTAATATAATATAGGCGGTGGGTGCATCATTAAATACATTATATAAGTGGTAGAGGTGACGAGTTGCTGGGAGGGGAAAAATATACAAATATAAGGAGAGGAGTGGCTACATTTACTACACATAATAGAATATATACTGTGTATGTATATATATATATATATATATAAAACCTCAGTGGAAGGAGGCATAGATGGGGAAAGGCCCCCTGTCTTAAGTGCCTCGGCCCCCTGAAGGCTTAATCTGGCCCTGCCCCTAGAGGAAGGGCTGCGCCCTCAGGCAGTGGAGACCACTGGGGAATCCCCCTGTACTCCTGTGAGCTAGTCTGACCATGGTTCACAGCATTAGTAAAAAGTTATATCCATAAAGAAAGCACCTGTGGGCTAAATTTCTATACAGCAATAATCAAAGCTGCTGCATCTTTCTTAGTTTTGTCACTGTATTATATTCAATACAAAACCATGTAATTATTGCTCCTTTTAATAACAGCGTCTGAAACTGCCCAAGACGCAACAACTTAGAAAAGCTTAGCCCTTTTTTTTTTTTTTGAATAACAGGAAAACATAATATAAACCTCTTGCCTGGTTATATAGATGGCTGAAAAGCACAGGAAGGAGCTACAAAGATAAAGCAATATGTTTAGTAAACATTGCAAAAAGGCATGGACACCTCAATAAATTATATTCAGCTGGTGGTGGATAACTTAATGTGCCTTTTTTATAGTAAGAAAACATAATAAACTCTTATGATCACATTTAGGAAATATGAAGAGGATTATGTTTAATGAATACTCACCAATAGGCATTACTTCTTTAATGCATCCAAACTGCTCATGTATAAGTAATGGAGAGCTATAGTACCGTCGAAAACCTTTTGGCTAGATAGTGTAATTGATGGAAAAAAAAGAAAAGAAAAGAAATGTAAATAAATAATAATAATTTTATTAATGCAGCGCTTTACTCCAGCAGGAGTCAAAGTCGCTTTACAGGCATCAAATACACATAGTATATAGTACAGAGAATTTAGTATTACAGCAAGTGATAGATTAAAAAGAGAAAGAAGAAAAAGCGAGCACAATTGACATAATGTAGGATTGATGGAGTCATTTTGGGTAATATATTCCACTGGACATAAATTCCAACCATGATAAGTACCAGGCAAGGCAGCCATCTTGCCCACACTATGAGGGGGTACCCAAAAGAAACAGGAATCCTGTTCTAGAGGACGGGGTGCTTGTAGTACGGGCTTCCGCCGCTGAATGTTTGCGGAACCCTTCTGAGCCAGTATCCCCACTGACGTTGCTGGGGAAGGTAGTGTTTGACTACAGTGATATATATATATATTTTTTTATATCGCATTCCTCACTCTTTTGCCTATTTTTAGTGAAGTCAAATGTAAAAACAATGCTCAATTGTTTCTTTGATGTGAGAGGGATTGTGCACTAAGAATTTGTACCCCAGGGTCAAACTGTCAACCAAAGTTTTAATTTGAAAGTTTTGATAAGGTTACGTCACGATTTGAGGAGAAACGGTCCCGATTTGTGGCAAACAGGTGACTGATTCTTCCATCATAACAACGCACCTGCCCACACAGGAGTTGACAGTGTTTAACAATTTTTAAACAAAAATGACATGACACCATAATAACCCGATCTTGCCCCGTGCAACTTTTTTTTATTTCCTCGGATGAAAAGAGACCTTAAAGATAAACATTTTGCTAATATTGAAGAGGTGAAACAAAAACGGCAAAAGTACTAAATGGTATCAAAGAATATGAGTTTAAAAAATGTTTTGAGCAATGGAAAAAACGTTTGGACAAATGTATTGATTCAAGTGGAGAGTACTTTGAGGGTGTCTGAATGTTCAAATAAATAATTAATTAATTAATAATTAATAATTAATTCATGTTTCTTTTGGGTACTCCCTCGTTCGTATGTACAATTATATTGGGTGGAATATGTCAAGCCTAGAAAAGGTGACACAAAATGCGGTGGCTGCAATGGCCTAATGCTAGGAGTAGAGTCCTAACATAAGCCTCAGAACTATGCGCTTTTCATCCCATCCAAGAAATAAACAAGAAAGTTACATTTTTGTTTAAAAAAATCATCAATTAGCAAATGTTTGCAATATGTTATTTGACATCTTATACCTATTCCCACAATTATGTATAGGGACTTAACTAGGAATGTCTGCGCCCTATCGCAAAACTATGGCTCTCTACACAACATACCCAACATAACTTCTCTTCCATTCAAAGTCAGCATGAACAGAGCAAAGTAATAAGTGCATTAGTAGTAATGTGGCACTATAGCCTGAATTGCACATATGGGTCCCGACAGACAGGATGATGACAGCGGCATCCCGAAAGTCAAAATCCTAGTAAGTATTTAAACCCTATCCCTAAACCACCCATTTTGCAGCCTAACCCTAACCATCTCCTCCCGCAGCCTAACCTTAACCATCCCCCCATACTTACCGTCAGGATTCTGACCGGCAGCATCCCAATGTCGGTATTCTGACTGCATCCCACTCACTTATTCTCTATCATTTTCTATCTCATTTAACTGTCTAGATGCATTTGGTATGAAGTCATATTAAGTTTATTCTTTAATAAGACACATTTTTCCCTCTGGACAAAATGCCCATAGCATTGCCATAGACTACTATGGTTATATTAAAATCCTCAATTTTGTTATTAATATTGATGGTTAATCTTTCTCTTAATTATTGTCTCATATGAATTGACATATTTGCTGTTTAGTAGAAGCACTTGTGACTTTTGAGTACATTTTGCTGTGTGCAAGTAATATTGTGATGACATATCACAAATACAGCTTATGCAAATGGGAATAATGAAATGCAAATATATTTTAAATGTAAAATACAAGGTGATATAAAAGGTATACATTAACATTTAAAATGTAGCTCATTGAGCAAGTATGTGATTGTACAGTTATGTGAAAATAGATATAAAGAAGAAATTGTATCTTTAAATTGGAAGGACTAGCAGGCAGGCCTATTTAACTTTCTGTTTCATAGTTTGTTACCCCATTGTTACTTATAATACGTACAATATAATATATCGTACAATACAGTATATTATTCCAATAGTACAATTCTTTGGAATATGTTGGTTCTTTATAAATAAAGGATAATAATAATAATAATGTACTTGCCCACTCTCCCTAACCTCCGGGAGACTCCCAAACAGTGGCGGATTTGCCGCTAGGCAACCTAAGCGGTTGCCTAGGGCCCCCCCTTGTGTCACTGAGACACGCTGCCGCTCAGTCCGGCGGCAGCGTGTCTCAGCTGTCAGCCTGTCAGGAGAGGGGAGCGCGCCAGCGCGACTGTGTCCGGCGCGGCGGTGAATAGCGGACTACAAACCAGCCGCCGGTTAGTGAGCCAATCGGAGCTCGCGGACCGGCAGCCAATCAGGAGCCGTCGGTCCGCAAGCTCTGATTGGCTCACGAACCAGCGGCTGGTTTGAAGTCCGCTACATGCCGCCAGCGCCTGACATAGCCGCGCTGGCGGGCGCTCTCCTCTCCTGACTGACACTGTCACACCGTCACCCTGCCTCACTCACAGCCGCCCGGAGGAGCAGCAGCAGCAGTGCAGCAGCGGTAAGCAGCTGCAGCACTGGCTGCTGTGGGGGCAATTGTATACCTGGCACTATGGGGGCAATTGGCTGGCACTGTGAGGCATTTGTATGTATACCTGGCACTATGGGGGCAATTGGCTGGCACTGTGGGGCATTTGTATGTATACCTGGCACTGTGGGGGCAATTGGCTGGCACTGTGGGGCATTTGTATGCATACCTGGCACTGTGGGGGCAATTGGCTGGCAGTGTGGGGCATTTGTATGTATACCCGGCACTGTGGGGGCAATTGGCTGGCACTGTGGGGCATTTGTATGTATACCTGGCACTGTAAGGGCAATTGGCTGGCACTGTGGGGCATTTGTATGTATACCTGGCACTGTGGGGGCAATTGGCTGGGACTGTGGGGCATTTGCATGTATACCTGGCACTGTGGGGGCAATTGTTTACCTGGCACTGTGGGGGGCTTTTGTATACCTGGCACTGTGTGGGCATTTGTATACCTGTCAGGTATACAATTGCCCCCACAGTGCCAGATCCACAATTGCCCCCACAGTGTCAGGTATTACCTGACACTGTGGGGGCAATTGTGGATCTGGCACTGTGGGGGCATTTGTGGATCTGGCACGGTGGGGGCATTTGTGGATCTGGCACTGTGGGGGCACTGTGGGGGCATTTGTATACCTGGCACTGTGGGGGCATTTGTATACCTGGCCACTGTGGGGGCAATTGTGGATCTGGCACTGTGGGGGCAATTGTGGATTTGGCGCTGCACTATTGGGGGCATATGTCTGTGTATCACGTCCCATTTTAATTGACCACACCCATTTTTTGGGGGCACTCTCTGTCTGATTGGTCGCCGCTTAGCCCCGCCGGGAGTGCACACAGACGCTCTCATTCTAGTGAATGGGGAGCGTGCGTGTCACGGACACATGCACGCCACAGACGCGGTGATAGGCTCAGGCACAGACGGAACTCCATCTGTAATGTAAGTAAGTCAGAACAAAAATATAGTGCTATGGATTATTTGAGGTAGGGGGGCCCCAAATCGGTATTTCGCTTAGGGCCCCATGAGGTCTAAATCCGCCTCTGCTCCCAAATGTATGGTTTCAGAAAAGTGGGCAATTCTCTCACAACACATCACGGAATGAGGGCCTGTGTTTATGAGGTCGAGTGGCTACTGAGTTTAAGGATAAGATGGTAAAGACCGCCATACATTGTGCTTGGCTGAATTGCGGAGCATAGATACAACTATTCGCTGTGTCTTCCAGCTTGTGGCGTGCCTAAAGAGTCACCCTGATTCTTAAAGAGGTCAAGCACCCATCTAACTTCTCCCAGCAATTTTTGTGTGATATCTTGACCTCACGGGTGATAGGGGTGGGGTTTCTGGTGCAAGGCGCCACTGCGTCTGCTACAACACATATTATAGATCCCAAATTTTGATCAGACAAAACTATCATTTCCTACCCATATATAGTACAATGAATGCACCTTTAAGATAAGCTGGAAAGTCTCCTATTTGTAACTAAGATGCTCCATTAAAAAGTGCTCTAATGCTCTAAAAAGTCTCTATACAGTATTTTACATAATGCAATTTATGCCCCTTATGTTAAAAAAATGAGATTTATAATTTGGTTTTCATATTTCCATGAAAGATATATGGGATAATGCACACCTATAGTGAAATGTGTAGATACTATCAGTCACTGAGCACTTATACTATAAGCAGGGCCGGCGCAAAACACTCAGCAAAGGGATGCAAATCAGGGAGGCGCCAGGCTGGAGAGGCGCTCTCCCTGCTCTACAACTCTGTTGATGTCCTTTGTTACTACCGGCTGCTGCTGTGCTTTGTTACTGCCAGCTGCTGCTGTGCCTGTCAATCTGTATGACAGGCAGCAGCGTCAGCAGCTTGATGAATCCTCCCACGCCCCCTGTGAATGTGTCAATGTTTTCATGGCCTGAAAAGGGAGTGAAGCAACACAGGATTGAGGGAACGGAGCTACACAGGACCAGTACTGCTATATGTCAGAGGGAGAGGATGAGCTGCTACAGATCCGGCCAGCTAGACGTTGTTAGGTACAGTAAGTGGAGGGAAAGCGAGTGAGTGAGAGAGAGAGAAAGAGAGAGAGAGAATGTGTGTGTGTGGGCATTGTGTGTAGAAGTGCTACTACTGTGTACATTATGTGTAAGTGGCACTACTACTGGCATTATGTGTATAAATGGCACTACTGTGGGCATTATGTATAAGGGGCGCTACTACATTACTGTGGGCATTATGTGTATAAGCACGCTATTACTGTTGATGTGTGTAAGCAGCACTACTACTGTGGACATTATTAGCCAAAGTGACACTACTACTGTGGACATTATGTGTATAAGTGGCACTATTGTGGACTTTATGCATAAGGGGCAGTTCTACTTTGGGCATTATGTGTATAAGCGGCACTACTGCTGTGGGCATTATGGTCCTAATTCAGATCTGATCGCAGCAGCAAATTTGTTAGCTAATGGGCAAAACCATGTGCACTGCAGGTGGGGCAGATATAACATGTGTAGAGAGAGTTAGATTTGGGTGGGTTATTTTGTTTCTGTGCAGGGTAAACACTGGCTGCTCTATTTTTACACTGAAATTTAGATTTCAGTTTGAACACACCACACCCAAATCTAACTCTCTCTGCACATGTTATATCTGCCTCCTCTGCAGTGCACATGGTTTTCCCCATTAGCTAACAAATTTGCTGCTGCAATCAGAACTAAATTAGGCCCTATACATATAATCGGCAGTACTACTGGAGTATCATGTGTATAAGTGGCACTATTACTGGGGCATTATGTGTATAAGCGGCACTACTACTGGAGGCATTATATGTAAAGGCGGCACTACTACTGGGGATATTATGTGTATAAGCGGAACATCTACTGGGGGCATTATGTGTACAAGCGGCACTACTACTAAGAGCATTATGTGTATAAGCGCCACTGCTACTGGGGGCATTATGTGTATAAGCGTCACTACTATTTGCGGTGTAATGTAAATAAGATTGTGCTACTGTGTGGTGTAATTTGATATGGGGGTACTAATGTGTGATCACTCCCTTTCCTGTGAGACCACACCCTTTTTTAAGCATGCCTTTGTACAGTATGGGGGGGGGGGGGGGCGCAAATGTATAGTTTTTTAAGGGGTGTCGAACACCCTAGCAGCGGTTGACCATAAGCATGCAAAAGCACTGATATGAAGTTTGAACACTCTAGTGTTCATACAAAAGCATTTTTAAACAGAGCGACGGACACCAAGCCATAAATCCACCAGATACTTGCTTTGAAGCCTGAAATAAGGTAAAACACTTATAATAACCAGATACAATTCATCCTATTCAATTGGGTTTATCAGGAATTCTAATTTAAAAAAAGAACAATTGTGGGGTACATATTGTGGATGGAAAAGGGGGACCCATGTGAGCCCTAACCATGAGGGAAAAGGCCTTTACACAGATTATGGACCTTAATTTAACTTATTTACATATTTAAAAAACAGGCAAGAAAATCCCTGACAACTGACCATTTTCGTGAACGCGGCCATGAAAGCACATGGATTCGTGAGCGTATCCCAAATCCATGTGTTTTCACCCGAAAACGGGTAAATTTTTGGGCAAAAAAATTGGGCTACAGTTGAATTGCCAAATAACACCATCCGGCAAAAATCGCGATGAGTCCATTTATTTTTGCCCAAAATTGTAACGTGCACAATTGAATTCCCTCCATAATCTTTTACTTCATTAAATTATTTTTTCACATATTTTTTTTTTCCATGAGAACAGCTGTGACTTGTGGGGTTATTGTATCTGTGACAGGTTGCTGCATCCGAGAGATTGCACAGCTGATTCTGTTTGAATTTGTAACCCATCTGACTGAGCTAAATTTGAAAGAGAAAGGAATGAGAAATTATTGAACAGTGCATGAACAAATATAAAGTATATTATCTTCATCACTTTCAAGCATGGATTAGGAATGTCCTAACCTGGTCAACATACGTAGTACAATATATTGTTTTCCTTGATTACTAATGATGTCACAGTTTGACAAATTTAAAGAATTAAATATGGTGGTGGCAACAAGCACAATAATAATCCAATTGTTACTCACCAATTTTCCCATGCAGCGTTGGGAGCTGATGGTTTCTGTACATTTGTGATGAATGCTCATCTTGCAGGCTTTACAGCGAAGGCCATGTTTTGTATTAGTCCCTGTCAACGAACACAGATTTTAATTAACCCAGATCAATAGTTTCCATGTATCTGACAACAGATCTGTTTTAAAAGCAGATTTATCCAACATACAGCAGATTTATACCATATAAAGCGTCTTTTTGGATTTCTCTAAAATATTCTGATACAGTGCATACAGTGTATTTAACATATAGTGGTACTGTTTGATATGCTTAAAATTATTGTTTTACAGTATATTTATATAAGTAAGTGAACACGGAGACAACTAGGATGACTTATACATTGCTTTGTCTGGTCTCTTTAAAGATTGAGCTCTTAAACAAAAATACATACTGTAAACAAATGTTCTTTAACAATAACTCAGTAATAAACGGAGTGTTCAGACCTAATGACATGCTGTAATTAATACTTTGGTTTCAACAATAGCCATAAACAAATGCAGCTTCCAACCATTATGTACAGTTTACACAGTTTTTTACTATAATGTGTATTACTGGGTAATTCTAAATTCTTTAAGGCCCCAAGTTCACAATATTACATAAATGATCATATATGATCATCTACATCTTTGTTATTTGTACAGTAGAAATTTGGAAAAATAATTACCTTAAATTATTTTAAAGGACATAATATAAATAATTACCTTTGTTTTAGGCTATTGTAAAAGGGGATCAGTACGTAAAACTGGTGGTTGGGATCCCGAACGTCAGTATACCGACACCGGGATACCGGCCATGGGCATGTCAGCAGTGGGGCGAGGGCCAGCAAGCCCCTTTGCGAACTCGCTATGGTCATGGTGGCTCGCTGCGCTCGCCACAGGATTTATCCTCCCTCTTTGGGTGTCGTGGACTCCCGACTAACGGTATGGTGGCTGCTTCCCGGAAAGGGTGTATACTCTATGTTACAATCAAATATTTTTCAAGCTCACTGACTCTTAGGTCAAAAATGTTCTTGTGGCCACATATATATTTACACACCTCGCTATCCATTTATATGTCTGTAGTGATGATCATGAGGAACCTATACGTCATGAATATTAAACAGACAGTGCCTCACTGATAGAACTCCTAGCAATTGTTCTATCTCAATCTCCAAAAATGGATGTCTCCACTATGTAGGTGACAATTCAGCTTTAATGAGGGGCAGCAAGGTGACTCATTGCTCCCACTGCTGGCAATTGTACCGCCAATACAATCTATAGCTGACGTAATGATTTTTACAAATGTAGCACTTAGGGATGAGCGGGTTCGGTTCTCTGAGAACATCCCGTTTCGAGCCCGTTTCCGAGTCCGGCTCGGAACTTCCCGCCAGACTCGGAAACCAGAACGAGGCAAAACGTCTTCATCCCGCGGATTTTGGAGTCCATATAAACAGCCGCACGTCGCCGCCATTTTCACTTGGAGAGTTAGGGAGATAGACCTCTGTCTCTCTGTGGGTGGTGGTGTTGGGTAGGGACAGTGTGTGCTCTGTAGGGGTGCTGCTCCTGTCAATGTGGTGTACCTGTGCTGTTAGGGGTGCTGTCCTGGCTGTCACTGGTGTTTCATGTGCTGTTAGGGGTGTTGCAGCTGTACATGGGTGTTGCTGTCCTGGCTGTCACTGTGTTGTACAGGGGGCAGGGGCACTGTCCTCCTGTGTGCAGTGAAAATACAGGGGTGCTGTAAAAACTCTGGGATGCAGTAAAATAAATGTATACTGTCCCTGTCTTGTATGCTGCAAAAATTCTGGAGTGCAGTAAAAAAAAAAAAGTACACTTGCCCTGTCTTGTATGCTGCAAAAATTCTGGGGTGCAGTAAAATAAATGTACACTGACAGGTGACTGATACCTGCAGTGACATAGTGATATTGCTCATTGGATTTTTTTTTTTAGTGCTGTGTGTCCCAACTCTATCACTGATTGTAATGATTTTTTTTCTTTTAGAGAGCTGTGTAGAACTCTGAAATGTGTGTTCTTGAGACACTGAGCCAATCTTTTTCTGTGTTCACATTTCTAATTAATGTAGAGGTCATCTAAAAAGTAGTTCTTTAACTACAAGCATCATTTAACTTTACAATGGAGATGTCACACATGCGCAATGGTGGTTTCAAAAGTGAAACCTGGTGGACAAACACAAGTATTGCACCCGACACAGACTTAATTAATTACACTACGACTGAATACACCACGCTGTGACAGGGCACAGGCAAACGTAATGCGACTAGTTTTTCGCACTACATGCTACAAGGAGGATAGATAAGCATGGCTACATCTGTACATCTAACCTCAATACAGCAGGAGATGCATGGTATGAGTGAGCTGACAGGTTTCATGCAACTCTGCTAGTGTCGGGATTCTTTTTTTGGATGAAAATTAGTCTTAGATATAACGCAGTGCAACTAGGATGCACCTGGAGACTGTGTTAATGAATTTGATATGTTACACCTATATCTGTGTGTGACTAGGTCTGTATATGAAGCACAATGGAACATGGTATGGAAAAAAGCCACGGCTGCTGCATCTGTGGACTTTGTATACAGACTCAGGGACTCAGTCGCACACAGATACACGTGTCGCATATCAAATTAATCAGTACAGTCTCCTGGTATGTCCTAGTGGCATTGTATTGCATCTAAGATGCATTTTCAGCAAAAAAGATGCAAAAATACGCCCAGCAATAGCATAGTTTCAAGGGAACCGGCGTGCCAAGAGGGTCTGTTTGGCGCAACTTCAGCAAATGTGTGTGAGGAGTAGGACACATCTGTAGGTTTCTATGGGGGCTGCTAAAATTTAACATTTACCAAGCATTATCCATTTTAGCCTAGAATGTAAAAGTTTCTGGGAGAGGGAGGGTTCCTCTTTTGAAATGGGAGCTTGCACATGTGCAGTCTGATGACAGGCAGCAGCACATGTGCAATCTGTATCTGGAAGTAATAGTCCTGAATCTGGAAGTAAAATGATTGCATTAGTGATCACTTTACTTCTACCAAATAGCAGGGAAGAGTTATTATCGAAACCCCTGTCCTTGTACAGTAAGTTATTTTTTATACATCCAGTAAACCTTAATTTCTTATTGCCACTATAAAATCACTCCCACCATCAAGAAAAGAATGAAAAGAAAGACAAATCTTGCCTGGGCACCTAATTGGTATGGACTGGCTCTGTATAAACATAAGATGAAGTTAACAACATTTACAAGTGTAATATAAATGTATATGTAAACTGATTATACGTGATATATGAATGCTTATTGCTAATATAGGAATGATAAAAAGAAAGGCTATTTTATAGTTATACTTCATCTGCAAAGACTATTTTCAAGTCTGCTGACGTCTTAAGAGCATTACCAAGACACACAAAAGCAATGTCCTTTAAAGCATGATTTCCATGCTAGTAATAAATTAAAAACATTCACCAGATGATCACTAAAAAAAGCTTGTATATAGAAGATGACAGTTTTTCCACTCACTTAAATGGCTTGCAAAACTATTAGATTATTTATTGCTTGTCAAGTAATAATCTTGCTGGAATGCAAGTGTTGTCTTTGTAAATATGAAATGCTAATACATTAAACTGCACTGCCAGCAGAATCCTCATTTTCCACCCACTGTAATTTGCCTTTTATTTAATAATTTATTGAATGGTTGTGCAGCTACATAATAGAGGCATTAAAATGTTTGGCCTCTAGTGTAACAAGATAACTTCAGGAGAAACAAAGGCTATGACTGAACTGCAATGGATCAACAAGTGTGTTTCTAGTAAATATTAGCAGTTAATGTTTGGCTTCCTTATAACTCTATAAAATCCAGCTTTATATGTACAGTATAGTTTTAATTTTTCCAAGCATGCTTTACCGCCTTTAAGTTGTGGAAGTATTTGAAGGCCATGTTGTATTCTTCAATGTGCACTATATAAATTGCTTTCAAGTTATAAAAATGGGTGTAACCAAAAAATTTATGGGTATGTCATTTCCAGAATTGCTGGATTTTCAATTTGTGGTGCCATTCATTGGAGCCCCATGTGACGTAATTGGCTGCATTATGCAGAGTAGGCCACAACACAATTACACATTTTACAGTGAATTACATCATCAAGCTTAAGGACTGCCCATTTATCCATTGAATCAGCAAAGCTGGCCTACTACTCTCCCAGGAGTATGGGAGTTCTCCCCAAAATTTAGGAGTGTCCTGGACATTCTAGGAGAGTTGGCAAATATCGGAATGTCTGATGTGCCTGGTATTTAGCAAATTGCTACTCCAATGAGCTATCACCAGGTAAAGTGCATCCTCATCTAATCAGGAAACATTACATATACTATTGTAGTGGCCAATATACAATACATACAACTGTCCAGCTTACCACTATCAAAGCGTCACCTGTGTTTGCAGTTGTGTAGCATTCAGAGACTACCATAAAAACCAATACAGAGACATGAAGTACTTGGTAGATACTCTCCAGTAGCATCCAGGCTGTCAGAGACTAAGGGGTCTATTTACTAAGCCTTGGATGGAGATAAAGTCGCTGCAGATAAAGTCCCATCCAATCGGCTCCTAACTACCATGTTACAGGCTGTGTTTGTAAAATGACAGTTAGGAGCCGATTGGCTGGTACTTTATCTCCAGTGACTTTATCTCCATCCAAGGTTTAGTAAATAGACCCCTAAGTGGCATCCCAGAAGCTCTTCACCAGGAGAGTCTGGGGCAGTCTAGTGGTAGCAGAGTGCTTGAAAGGCCTTAGCTACGTGCAGGAAATAGTAGATGTAGAATGATATACTAAAATACAGATTCACAGTAATATGAGCAGGAAATGTGATTGTCAAGATTCAGGATTATGATGGAGGGCAGGGGGTGGGGTTGTCACTTAAAGAGCTACTGACATGCCAAACTGAAATAGGATTGTTAAAACAGTAAGCTTCTGTCTATATGGTAAAAATAATGGTGCAGAACCACACTGCTGGCGAAGCATCAGACCAGTACTGTCAGGGCATCTGTATAATACAATTATGTCACACACCAGGGGACCAATAATAAATAGGGCCCCTATGAGTGTTCTCCAATCTTTATTAACCTTGTACACCATACTTGCTTACCCTCCAAAAAATTGTTAGGAGACTCCTGAATTTGTAGGCATTCTCCCAAGCTCCTAAGAGATTAGACAACTCTCACATATCCAGAATACTTTTAAGGTAAAGTGGACAGGAAAGGTTGGTGATTACATGATTAGCTTTGAATCATGGCCCACCTGCAGCAATACGCCATCGAGGAGGACATGATGATGCAATTCACAGTGCCATTCAACCAAACTAACCTCCTGGTCCCCAATCTCCCAGTGGGCACCTTTAAAAATAAACTATATGGACAATACTATTCGGACGCCTGACCATTACAGCAATAGGGACTAATGACATTGTGTTCGAATACATATACTTCAATATGGAGTTGGTCCCCCTTTTGTAGCTATAACAGCTTCCACTCTTCTTGAAAGGCTTCCCACAAGATTGTGGAGTGTGTCTGTTGGAATTTGTGTCCATTCATTCTGTAAAGCATTTATGAGCTCAGGCACTGATGTTGGACAAGAAGGGTTAGCTCGCAATCTCCATTCCAGTTCATACCAAAGGTGCTCAATGGGGTTGAGGTCCAGGCTCTGTGCGGGCCAGTCAAGTTCTTCCACACCAAACTCATCAAACAATGGGGCAGATGTATTAACCTGGAGAAGGCATAAGGAAGGCATGTGCAAGGTGATAAAGGCACCAGCCAATCAGATCCTAACTGTTAATTTACATATTGGAGCTGATTGGCTGGTGCCTTTATCACCTTGCACATATCACTGGTTTATCACTTCCTTATGCCTTCTCCAGGTTAATACATCTGCCCCAATGTCTTTATAGTCCTTGCTTTGTGCACTGGGGCACAGTCATGTTGGAATAGAAAAGGCCTTCCCCAAACTGTTGCCACAAAGTTAGAAGCATAGCATTATCCAACATGTCTTGGTATGCTGAAGCATTAAGATTGCTCTTCACTGGAGATAAGAGGCCTAGCGCAAGTCCTGAAAAACAGCCCCACATACCATTATCATTCCTCTGCCAAACTTTGCAGTTGGCATAATGCAGTAAGGCAGGTAACATTCTCCCAGCATCCACCAAAACCAGACTCTCCCATCTTACTGCCAAACAGAGAAGCACGATTCGTAACTCCCCAGAACAGTTTTCCACTGCTGCACAGTCTATTGTCTGTGTGCTTTACGCCACTCCATCCGACGCTTGGCATTGGACTTAGTGATATGAGGCTTGCATGCAGCTGCTCAGCCATGGAAACCCATTCCATTAAGCTCCTGCCACACAAGTTTTCTGCTAACATTGATGCCAGTGGAAGTTTAGAACTCTTCAGCTATGTAATCAGCAGAGTTTTTGTGACTTTTACGAAGCCGTTGACCCCTCTCCGTGATTTCATGTTGTCTTCCACTTCATGTCTGAGTTGCTGCTGTTCGTAAATGCTTCCACTTTCTAATAATATCACTTACAGTTGACATTGGAATATCCAGCAGGGATGAAATTTCACAAACTGTCTTATTGCAAAGGTGGCATCCTATCACAGCACCAAATGGAGACTACATGGCTAGGTGCTTGATTTTATACACCTGTGGCAAAGGTTCTGATTGATACACCTGAATTCAATAATTGACAGAAGTGGACAAAAAGTTTTGTCCATATAGTGCAGGGGTGGGGAACCTTTTTTCTAGCGAGGGCCATTTGGATATTTATAAAATCCTTCGGGGGCCATACAAAAATTCTAAATTTAAAAAAATTACCCTGCCCCCCAGTAGGTCTGCCCCTTAGAGGTTCTGTGTGTGCACGCCAAAAAAAATGGGTATGGCCAGTTAAAGTGGGACGTGATACACATATGCCCCCAATAGTGCAGTGCCAGATCCACAATTGCCCCCACAGTGCCAGGTATATAAATGCCCCTCACAGTGCCAAGTATACAAATGTCCCTCACCGTGCCAGGTATACATATGCCCCTCACCATGCCAGGTATACATATGCCCCTCACCGTGCCAGGTATACAGATGCCCCCACAGTGCCAGGTATACAAATGCCCACAGTGCCAGGTATACAAATGCCCCCCACCATGCCAGGTATACAAATGCCCCTCACCGTGCCAGGTATACAAATGCCCCTCACCGTGCCAGGTATACATATGCCCCTCACCGTGCCAGGTATACAGATGCCCCCACAGTGCCAGGTATACAAATGCCCCCCACCGTGCCAGGTATACATATGCCCCTCACCGTGCCAGGTATACAGATGCCCCCACAGTGCCAGGTATACAGATGCCCCCACAGTGCCAGGTATACAAATGCCCCCCACCGTGCCAGGTATACAAATGCCCTTCACCGTGCCAGGTATACAAATGCCCCTCACCGTGCCAGGTATACATATGCCCCTCACCGTGCCAGGTATACAGATGCCCCCACAGTGCCAGGTATACAAATGCCCCCCACCGTGCCAGGTATACAAATGCCCTTCACCGTGCCAGGTATACAAATGCCCCTCACCGTGCCAGGTATACAAATGCCCCTCACCGTGCCAGGTATACATATGCCCCTCACCGTGCCAGGTATACAGATGCCCCCACAGTGCCAGGTATACAGATGCCCCCACAGTGCCAGCTATACAGATGCCCCCACAGTGCCAGGTACACAGATACCCCCACAGTGCCAGCTATACATATGCCCCCACAGTGCCAGGTATACAGATGCCCCCACAGTGCCAGCTATACAGATGCCCCCACAGTGCCAGGTACACAGATGCCCCCACAGTGCCAGGTACACAGATACCCCTACAGTGCCAGCTATACAGATGTCCCCACAGTGCCAGCTATACAGATGCCCCCACAGTGCCAGCTATACAGATGCCCCCACAGTGCCAGGTACACAGATGCCCCCACAGTGCCAGGTACACAGATGTCCCCACAGTGCCAGCTATACAGATGCCCCCACAGTGCCAGCTAAACTGATGCCCCCACAGTGCCAGCTATACAGATGCCCTCACAGTGCCAGCTATACAGATGCCCCCACAGTGCCAGGTACACAGATACCCCTACAGTGCCAGCTATACAGATGTCCCCACAGTGCCAGCTATACAGATGCCCCCACAGTGCCAGCTATACAGATGCCCCCACAGTGCCAGCTATACAGATGTCCCCACAGTGCCAGGTATACAGATGCCCCCACAGTGCCAGGTATACAGATGCCCCCCCCCCCCCCCGTGCTGCTTACCGCTGCTTGCTGACAGGGAGGACAGCGCGGCTATGTCGGGTGGCGGCGGCGTGTAGGACTTCAAACCAGCCGCCGGTGCGAGAGCCAATCAGAGCTCGCGGGCCGGCAGCCGTGGCTCCTGATTGGCCCCCGGTCCGCGAGCTCTGATTGGCTCACGAAGCGGCGGCTAGTTTGAAGGCCTACACGCCGCCGCCGTCATCCAACATCGCAGCGCTCTTCTCCCTGTCCTGACAGCTGAGTCACGCTGCCGCTGGACTGAGCGGCGGCGTGTCTCACTGACAGAAGCGGGTGGGCCGGAGCAAACGGCTTCGCGGGCCTTATACGGCCCGCGGGCCGGAGGTTCCCCACCCCTGATATAGTGTATATGCTGTACATATTTGAATAACAATTTGCAATTGAAAATTTTTGTTTCCACCTTTAATTAACTAGACACCTGAAATGTCAAAGATTATTAAAATAAACAAATAGCTGCTTCTCAGTTTACAATATATCTCCTATTTTAGATCCATGATCTATTGTAAAGCCATTAATAACCATATTTTTGTATGCAATTGTCACATAAGTTATAAACAATACTACATGCATATTATATGTTATGAAAAGTAATTATCTTTCGGATATTTTAAGTGAATTCCACTTGTCTTTTACTGTAGATTGTACAGCATAGAGATTGTACAGCATAGAAAGTATCATATGAAGTGACCTGATTCCCAGTCCTAGAAACACTATAAGGTTCCAGCCTGTGGCTACTACAGAAATAGAGTCTCATACATACCATTTTATCATTGTGAGCTTAAAAAACCTTTCAGATGGAAAGGAACATTCCGCATCAGTAGATTTAACCTAAATCAGTTAAAGGGTATACAAAGATTATCTATATGAATGTGCTTTTTCCTTATACTACACCCTTGAGAAGATCAGTGTTTAAAAGCAAAATACCACCATTCAACTACAAGCATGAGTGTGCTTAGGAAAGTAGATGTAGGGATCCCGTGTATCCTGGAGTTCCTGGCTTAGTTGTAGATAATAACAATTCAAATCTTTCAGTCCTTTTAATAAAAAACTTGGGATTTCAATTCTACCAATGTTTGTGTATAGGCTTTAATCCAGGTATGTCAAGCTTAAAATCCCAACTGGGCCGAATTATCTAGGTCTAAGTCTTGTGGGCCGCAAGAAAAAGAAAGAGTATATATATATATATATATATATATATATATGTGTATGTATATATTGCAGTGCTTCCCACAATATATGGGAATTATAGCACTCTCCAGGCTTAAAAAAATAGAAAATATCCAAAAAACAGTTCCCTGCTTGACATCTATGACTGCTGTTGACACGCCGACTTTGTTGTGAGTACCTTGAAAAAGGTCCTGGCGAGGACCGAAACATTGGTGAACCTCTGTATACCATATGGAACTGTGAGATATCTATTCCATTTAATACATTTTCTTTTATATTTTCTATTTTTTGAAGTATGGAGGGTGCTATCATTCCCACATATTGTGGGCAACACTGCACTGTACTATGGGTCCCACCTTTTAGTGGGTTGGAATCTGATTCGGCACCCCAGCTGTTGATTTGGATGGGTGAGAGTGCGGGATTTCCTATATATATATATATATATATATATATATATATATATCATGTTTGATGAAGACAGCACAATTCACACTCACTTTTCCCAGCATTTGCAGAAAAATAAAAAAAAGTTTTCTAAAAAAAAAAAAAAATTTTTTTTTTTTAAAAATTAGTAATATATAAAAAAATTCTCTTTAAGATTTAATTCTTTATTAAGTTCACATACACTTTTAGTCCACAATTGCACTATATTATTGCACCTTAGTCATTTCTTCCTTATTATGATCTTGGGTCATCACGTCAACTTAATTACCTGCAATTTAATTGCACATCTTACATTTTTGCATGTTTTATTGCACTTGCTCCTAATTACTCCAGTCATCATATAATAAATTAATCTATCCTCTTAATGTTCCAGCCCATTGGCGAAAAACCAGCTCCGTCCAGCTTTAGTTTGGACGTTTTTAAACTTCACGACCACTACGTGTGAACCACTACGGACTTTATGTTGGAATCCATGAAAACCTATAAAGATGGGACATACCCCTATACATGGAGAAAGAACTATACCACTATGTGTTTTTTATATATATATTTTTTTTTATATATATATATATTTTTATATTTATATTTTTTATGCTCATTCACTTCTCTTTTAATTATTATTACTCTGGATATGCTCTATATATGTATGTGCTTTCATATATTAAGTAGTTTGCCCACTTCATCCCTCCGTCACTGTCCCCCTTGTTTCATTCTCCATTTAAAAAGCAGCAGCTAATAACTGCTGGAAAGCTCCGCTACACAGGGCGCATCGTCATGGAGATGACGATGCGTTCCACAGTGCATTCCACCGGCCGGCGGAAGTACCTTCCGCAAGACCGGAAGTGACGCGCGGCGGACCACGCCAGGAACTAGCTGTGCGTTCCAGCGTGCGTTCCACCGCGCTACACAGCGCCATACGAAGCTTTCAAACTTCGTTCTATACTTTATTTTCCCTGCCTCATCACTTGGTTGTGCCCCATATACACCCCACATTTAGCTACCATGCCTGAAATTAAAATTAGAATGTCTCCCATCAGCAAAAATCGATATCACCCAACAGGAAGTGATGTCATCAATTACCTGGCCATGTGCTGGGCTCTCACTATCTCCTTAGGTATAAATGGAGCATCTCTGCTCACTGACCTTATCCCCATGATGAAGTCTAATTAAGGACGAAACGCGTTGGGACTGATGCACCTGAACTTCCCTTATGGGCAGATAAGCTGTTTTAATACTTATTTTTTGTACGTTTGAATTTTTGAATTTTTACTATTTATCTTGGATGTTTATGGAAAATCTGATGTATCCCATTCCTAATATGGACAGATAAGCTTGTCATTCATTTTATCTTGTACGCTCGCATTACTTCTACCTTTTATGTTTTATGTGTTTTATTAAATATTGTGAAAAACTTTTAAAAAAATCCCTGGCTGTGGATTTTAAATTTTGGGATTTGCCTTTACCCAGAAAGTTTTTTATAACACATAATTGGTTCATTTGATCTGTAGATTGAAAATTACGCATCTTGTACGCTCGCATTACTTCTACCTTTATGTTTTATGTGTTTTATTAAATATTGTGAAAAACTTTTAAAAAAATCCCTGGCTGTGGATTTTAAATTTTGGGATTTGCCTTTACCCAGAAAGTTTTTTATAACACATAATTGGTTCATTTGATCTGTAGATTGAAAATTGCGTAAAAACAGTACGCGCTATGTTATTTTGTTCTTCTTTTTTCATGTACCTATACTGGTCCTATGACTGAAGCAAAAGTCTGTTTATGCCAGATAAGTAGCATCCTGTTCTCAATCACACCAGCTCTATATTTCATATTTTTATATAATTTTATTAGACACTAGTAGGCGCCCTTTTCTTCACTTTCTATAAATATATATATATATATATCATGTTTGATGAAGATAGCACAATTCACACTCACTTTTCCCAGCATTTGCAGAAAAATAAAAAAATACCAGCCCTCAAAGTAGTAAAGTAGTAAAGTATGTATTCCTCAAAACGAATCCATGATAAACGTTTATCATGCATGATCATGATTTATCATTGATTCGTTTTGAGGAATAAACACTTTACTACTTTCATCTAACCGTGAGTGCTGGTATTTTTTCTTTTTCTGCAAATGCTGGGAAAAGTGAGTGTGATTTTATATATACAGTGCATCCTGAAAATATTCACACCACTTCACTTTTTCCACATTTTGTTATGTTACAGCCTTATTCCAAACTGGAATAAATTCATTTTTCCCCTCAAAATTCTACACACAATTCCCCATAATGACAACGTGAAACAAGTTTTTTTTAGATTTTTGCAAGTTTATTAAAAATAAAAAAACTAAGAAATCACATGTACGTAAGTATTCACAGCCTTTGCCATGAAGCTCAAAATTGAGCTCAGGTGCATCCTGTTTCCACTGATCGTCCTTGAGCTGTTCCTACAGCTTAATTGGAGTCCACCTGTGGTAAATTCAGTTGATTGGGCATGATTTGGAAAGGCACACATCTGTCTATATTAGGTCCCACACTTGACAGTGCATGTCTGAGCACAAACCAATCATGAAGTCAAATGAATTGTCTGTAGACCTCCGAGACAGGATTGTCTCGAGGCACAATCTGGGGAAGGGTACAGAAAAATATCTGCTGCTTTTAAAGTCCCAATAAGCACAGTGGCCTCCATCATCCGTAAATGGAAGAAGTTCGGAACCACCAGGACTCTTTCTGGAGCTGGCCGGCCATCTAAACTGAGCGATTGAGGGAGAAGTGCCCTAGTCAGGGAGGTGACCAAGAACCTGATGGTCACTCTGTCGGACCTACAGAATTCCTCTGTGGAGGGAGGATAACCTTCCAGAAGGACAACCATCTCTGCAACAATCCACCAATCAAGCCTGTATGGTAGAGTGGCAGACGGAAGCCACCCTTTAGTAAAAAGCACATGGCAGCCCACCTGGAGTTTTGCAAAAATGCACCTGAAAGACTCTCGGACCATAAGAAACAAAATTGTCTGGTCTGATGAGACAAAGATTGAACTCTTTGGCGTGAATGCCAGGCATCATGTTTGGAGGAAACCAGGCACCGCTCATCACCGGGCCAATAACATCCCTACAGTGAAGCATGGTAGTGTCAGCATCATGCTGTGGGGATGTTTTTCAGCGGCAGGAACTGGGAGACTAGTCAGGATAGAGAGAAAGATGAATGCAGCAATGTACAGAGACATCCTGAATGAAAACCTGCTCCAGAGCTCTCTTGACCTCAGACTGAGGCGACGGTTCATCTTTCAGCAGGACAATGACCCTAAGCACACAGCCAAGATATCAAAGGAGTGGCTTCAGGACAACTCTGTGAATGTTCTTGAGTGGCCCAGCCAGAGCCCAGACTTGAATCTGATTGAACATCTCTGAGAGATCTGAAAATGTCTGTGCACCAACGCTTCCCATCCAACCTGATGGAGCTTGACAGGCGCTGCAAAGAGGAATGGGCGAAACTGTCCAAAGATACTGTAGGTGTGCAAAGCTTGATTGACATCATATTCAAAAAGACTTGGGGCTGTAATTGCTGCCAATGGTGCATCAACAAAGTATTGAGCAAAGGCTGTGAATACTAATGTACATGTGATTTCTTAGTTTTTTATTTTTAATACATTTGCAAAAATCTCAAAAGAACTTTTTACAAATTGTCATTATGGGGTATTGTGTGTAGAATTTTGGGGGTAAAAATGTATTTACTCCAGCTTGGAATAAGGCTGTAACATAACAATATGTGGAAAAAGTGAAGCGCTGTGAATACTTTCCGGATGCACTGTGTGTGTGTGTGTGTGTGTGTGTTTATATATATATATATATATATATATATTTCCCTGATTGTATTTTGGGGGAAGGTTTTGAAGGTATTTAAATGTTAGTCACTGTGTTACATGCTTATCGCTGACGATGGGCTGCGACCCGGAGCATGTGTTGGATTTGCTGCATGCAATAACTATTGCTTAAAGTTTACAAGTCTCCTGAGTGCCACCTGCAATCTCTTCTCTATACACGGACACCTATACCGAGGGAGGGCACCGGAGTAGATGCTGTTATACATTTCAGGAATGCCAGGCTATCTGCTGTATACATTGGGAAAGTGACACCATTGAAGCGAGACTTCTCCTTACCAAGGCACCCTACAGTCAGCTTTTTTGCCATTTCAACCAGTCTCCAGAGGGACTTCATTGTTTCCAGCGCATGGTAACTATTGGACTTTTTCCAATCCTAGCCTCTTGCCCATTGTAATGGATGAGGAGTTGGAACCAGGTTTTGCCTTTGCTCAACTAAATTCAGGAGAGTGTTTCAGCTATTCAGATGTGGAAGCTGAACACATCCTAACAGTGCCGTAACTAGGCATTTTAGTGCTATGTGCAAGAAACGGCGTTGGCGCCCCCCCCCATTGCAAGACAGAGGCAGTGTGCGCGCAAAAATATATAGGGGCATGGCTTCATGGGAAAGGGGTGTGGCCACAAAATAATACCAATTCATACTATGGTGCACAGTAGTCTCCATTATTCAAATTACGCTGCACAGTAGCGCCACTACACCAGGTAGAGCCCCTTTTACACATTACGGCAGACTGTCCCCCTTTTTACACATTACGGTAGATAGCATCCCCTTTTTACACATTACGGCAGCCAGTCCCCCTTATTACACATTACGGCAGACAGCGTCCCCTTATTACACATTACGGCAAACAGCTTCCCCTTATTACACATTATGGCAGACAACATCCCCCTTTTTACACATTACGGCAGACAGCATCCCCCTTATTACACATTACGGCAGACAGCGTCCCCCTTATTATACATTATGGCAGACAGCGTCCCCTTTTTACACATTACGGCAGACAGCGTCCCCTTTTTACACATTACGGCAGCCAGTCCCCCTTTTTACAAATTACGTCAGACAACGTCCCCCTTATTACAAATTACGACAGACAACGTCCCCCTTTTTACACATTATGGCAGATAGCGTTCCCCTTTTTACACATTAAGCAGGCAAAGCCCCCCTTTCTTTTCACATTACGGCAGACAGCATCCCCTTTTTACATATTACGGCAGACAGCATCCCCCTTATTACACATTACGGCAGACAGCGTCCCCTTTTTACACATTACGGCAGACAGCGTCCCCCTTATTACACATTACGGCAGACAGCGTACCCTTTTTACACATTACGGCAGACAGCGTCCCCCTTATTACACATTACAGCAGACAGCGTCCCCTTTTTACACATTACGGCAGAGAGCGTCCCCCTTTTTACACATTAAGCAGGCAAAGCCCCCCCTTTCTTTACACATTACGGCAGACAGCGTCCCCCTTTTTACACATTATGGCAGACAGCGTTCCCCTTATTACACATTACGGCAGACAGTGTCCCCTTTTTACACAATACGGCAGCCAGTCCCCCTTTTTACACATTACGGCAGACAGTGTCCCCTTTTTACACATTACGGCAGACAGCGTCCCCCTTTTTACACATTAAGCAGGCAAATCCCCCCTTTCTTTACACATTACGGCAGACAGCGTCCCCTTTTTACACATTACGGAAGACAGCGTCCCTCTTATTACACATTACGGCAGACAACGTCCCCTATTTACACATTACGGCAGACAGCGTCCCCTTTATTACACATTACGGCAGACAGTCCCCCTTTTTATACATTACGGCAGACAACGTCCCCTTTTTACACATTACGGCAGATAGCATCCCCTTTTTACACATTACGGCAGACAGCATCCCCCTTATTACACATTACGGCAGACAGCGTCCCCTTTTTACACATTACGGCAGCCAGTTCCCATTTTTACAAATTACGTCAGACAACGTTCCCCTTTTTACAAATTACGGCAGACAACGTCCCCCTTTTTACACAATATGGCAGATAGCGTTCCCCTTTTTACACATTAAGCAGGCAAAGCCCCCCTTTCTTTACACATTACGGCAGATAGTGTCCCCCTTTTTACACATTACTGCAGATAGCGTCCCCCTTTTTACTCATTACGGCAGACGGCGTCCCCTTTCTTTACACATTAGGCAGGCATTTCCCCCCTTTTTTCAAGAGAAAGAGAGAGGTGTGCCTGGGAAGGAGAGCACAATCCACCATACAGACGGCACAGACACACTCCGGTCTGGGACCTGCAACATGCGGCTACACTCCGATCCCCTTCACAGAGAAGACATCCGGTGGCGGCAGCGGGACTCTCACACGGAGTGCACTTCATGGCTACAGTCACATGGCGGCAGCAGAAGTCAGGGACAACTGCGGCGGCGGGACTTCATGACGGCGCTGCCAATACTCAGGGATGGCGGCGCCAGGACACGCAGAAGGTGTGTGCTGCCTGATAGTGAATACGGTAGCACTCCCACTACTTGCAGAGGCGGGAGACCAGCGCCGGCACTTTCCCTACTTACTGATTGCCGACAACGGCCGTACGGGAGATGTGCTGCTGATGGTGCGCCTTCAGTGCATTTGCGCTGTGGGCAAGGCACCACGGGCACACACCTAGTCACGGCCCTGCATCCTAAATGTATGTAAACAGTATGATGATTTATCCAGCCCTGATAATGCTGATCCCCAAAGTCATTTTAACCCCCTAATGGCAATGTGTTTTCACCGCCACTGTACCCCAATGCTGCACCTTATGTTTCTGTGTGCCCAAAGTCATTTTAACCCCATAATGGCCATGTGTTTTAACCGCCATTGTACCCGCATGCTGCACCTTGTGTTTCTGTGTCTCCAAAGTCATTTTAACCCCCAAATGGCCATGTATTTTCACCGCCACTGTACCCTAATGCTGTACCTTGTGTTTCTGTGTCCCCAAAGTCATTTTAACTCCCTACTGGCCATGTGTTTTCACCGCCACTGTACGCCCATGCTGCACCTTGTGTTTCTGTGTCTCCAAAGTCATTTTAACCCCCTGATAGCCATGTGTTTTCACCGCCATTGTACCCGCATGCTGCACCTTGTGTTTCTGTGTCTCCAAAGTCATTTTAACCCCCAAATGGCCATGTATTTTCACCGCCACTGTACCCTAATGCTGTACCTTGTGTTTCTTTGTCCCCAAAGTCATTTTAACCCCCTAATGGCCATGTGTTTCACTGCCACTGTACCCAAATGCTGCACCTTGTGTTTCTGTGTCCCCAAAGTCATTTTAACCCCCAAATGGCCATGTATTTTCACCGCCGCTGTACCATTGATGTTTGTGTAATGAGGAAAGTATTTACAAAAATTGTTTTATTTAAAAAACATATATTATACAAATGTAAACACCATTTAACCATATAACCACATAACCATTTAACCATATAACCATATTACCATTTAACCATATAACCATATACCTTAAGTAAAACCACTTGTAAAACACAAAATATAACAGTTTGTGCACCACTTTTTTTCATTATAGATATGTCTCTAGATTCAGACATAGACTTAATTACTGGCCTACTAAAAATGTACTGTGGATTGGAGTGTTTATGGAAGATCAAAGCAAAGGGCTATTCTGATAAAGTGCAACGGAATGCGACCTTGGAGGAGCTAGTGGAGTACTGCAGGCCCTTTGTGTCCGGTGCTGACAAAGAAAGAGTCAAGAAAAAGATACAGAACCTGCGTACTGTGTTCCTGAAAGAGCACAAAAAAATGGAACAGTCCAAAATGTCTGGAGCAGGTTCTTCCCAGATTTACAAGACCTCACTCTGGTACTAACCCATGCTGGAGTTTGTCCTGGACCAGGAGGCTACCCGGACAGGTTTCACCTCCCTCCCTTGGACTGCCACACCAGAGCCTGAAGACGGTGACCTATCTTTGTCTGCATCTGTAACTATATTTTTTTAATACAATTTTAAGTTTTTGCAAGTTCCATCATCAGTCCAATACAGTACACTAATTAAACGTGGGCCTCCTGCCAATCGACTGCACCCAGCCCATTAAAATAGGCCAGGTACTCGTCCCTGGCCTGTTTTGCCCATAGACTCGCCCTAAAATGCAGTGGAGGTGGTTCCACAGAGGGAAATGGTGAAGTCATGTCTGGGTGTTCAGGGTCTGGGTCTCCTGGCGCTTCTCTGGGCAGTGTCTTATGCTGGGTGGTTCTGCTGCGCAAATAGTTATGCAGGACACAGCACACAGTCACCACCCAATCTAACTTCTCCACCTGCAAATTGATAGCCCTTAGGAATATGCGGAAGCGGCTAGACAGGATGCCAAAAGTGTTCTCTACAATTCGTCGTGCCCGGGATAGCCTATAATTGTAGATGCGCTTCTCCCTTGTCAGGTGCCTTTGGGGGTACGGCTTCCTGATGTTCTCGTGGAGTGCGAATGCCTCATCAGCCACGAAAACAAAATTGAGGCCGTGCTGGGTTTGCTCACTAGATGGCAAGTTCAGGGTCTTTGTGGTGAGCCGCTCGTAGAAGGTGGTATTCTTCAGCGACCCACCGTCTGATGCACGTCCGTTTTTGCCAATGTCAATGAAGATGAGTTCATAGTTGGCATTCACCACTGCCATTAGCACGATGCTGAAATCTTTATAATTATAATAAAGGGATCCGCTGTTTGCAGGAGGGTTGATGCGGACGTGCTTGCCATCTATCGCTCCCCGACAGGGAAATGCCAGGTGGTGGCAAACTCCTCTGCCACGGCTTGCCATTCTAATGTACTTGCAGGGAGCTATAAAATTATAGAAATAAAAAATTAAAGCAT
The DNA here is from genome assembly GCF_028390025.1 of Pseudophryne corroboree. Classification (NCBI taxonomy): domain Eukaryota; kingdom Metazoa; phylum Chordata; class Amphibia; order Anura; family Myobatrachidae; genus Pseudophryne; species Pseudophryne corroboree. The sequence goes on along the minus strand of NC_086448.1, from coordinate 346,418,208 downwards.
GTATTTAAACAGTGTATAACAGTGGAAGTGTGGAGATTCCCGTCACCCCAGACCTCAGCATCATCCAGGATACGGAGGAATCCCAGCCCCAAGTTCCTACCCCTGAAACACCAAATACCCCTGATACCTCTGCATCACCAGCTCCTCTGCCGCCCCCCCCCCCCCCCAAAAAAAAAAAAAAAACACAGCCCAGGAGGGCGAAGACCTCATTTTTGAGGAAATCAAGTCAAGACTTGCCCAGCCCTCCCCCTCGACCACTACTCAAAATTTGGGGAATTTATGGCCTCAGCAATGCGTAACCTACCCCCGAGTCAAACTGAGCAGATTCAGCGTCTCAATTTAAAGATGCTGAACAAAGCACGAAAATCGAAACTCCATGATGATGTCAAACTATTCGACTGCCGTCCTCTCACTCTTCCTCCCATCCAATCCCATCCTATTCCGCCCACACAACCCCATCTCATTCTGCCCACCCAACCACAGCCTACTCCCCCACCCACCTGCTCCTCAGCCATATACTCTGCTATGCTGAGGGCAGAGGAGGACATGTCTCAGTTTGAAAAGTTGTAGGCTTATAATTCACAATAAATATGGTGCGGTTAGGCTATATGGTGTTTTGGGGGCAGATTTTTTGGGGAGGATACACGCATGCTGTAGGTGCATAATACTAGGGCCGGGCCCATTCATTCTGCACTTTACAGCATGTGTATATTCTCTAGTGATGTGCACCGGACATTTTTCGAGTTTTGTGTTTTGGTTTTGGATTCGGTTCCGCGGCCGTGTTTTGGATTCGGACGCGTTTTGGCAAAACCTCCCTGAAATTTTTTTGTCGGATTCGGGTGTGTTTTGGATTCGTTTTTTTTTTACAAAAAACCCTCAAAAACAGCTTAAATCATAGAATTTGGGGGTCATTTTGATCCCATAGTATTATTAACCTCAATAACCATAATTTCCACTCATTTTCAGTCTATTCTGAACACCTCACACCTCACAATATTATTTTTAGTCCTAAAATTTGCACCGAGGTCGCTGGATGGCTAAGCTAAGCGACCTAAGTGGGCGACACAAACACCTGGCCCATCTAGGAGTGGCACTGAAGTGTCAGGCAGGATGGCACTTCAAAAAAATTGTCCCCAAACAGCACATGATGCAAAGAAAAAAAGAGGCGCACCAAGGTCGCTGTGTGACTAAGCTAAGCAACACAAGTGGCCGACACAAACACCTGGCCCATCTAGGAGTGGCACTGCAGTGTCAGGCAGGATGGCACTTCAAAAAAATTGTCCCCAAACAGCACATGATGCAAAGAAAAATGAAAGAGGCGCACCAAGGTCGCTGTGTGAGTAAGCTAAGCGACACAAGTGGCCGACACAAACACCTGGCCCATCTAGGAGTGGCACTCCAGTGTCAGGCAGGATGGCACTTCAAAAAATAGTCCCCAAACAGCACATGATGCAAAGAAAAATGAAAGAAAAAAGAGGTGCAAGATGGAATTGTCCTTGGGCCCTCCCACCCACCCTTATGTTGTATAAAAGGGACATGCACACTTTAACGAACCCATCATTTCAGCGACAGGGTCTGCCACACGACTGTGACTGAAATGACTGGTTGGTTTGGGCCCCCACCAAAAAAAGAAGCAATCAATCTCTCCTTGCACAAACTGGCTCTACAGAGGCAAGATGTCCACCTCATCATCATCCTCTGTTCCTCACCCCTTTCACTGTGTACATCCCCCTCCTCACAGATTATTAATTCGTCCCCACTGGAATCCACCATCTCAGGTTGCTGTGTACTTTCTGGAGGCAATTGCTGCTGGTGAATGTCTCCACGGAGGAATTGATTATAATTAATTTTGATGAACATCATCTCCACATTTTCTGGAAGTAACCTCGTACGCCGATTGCTGACAAGGTGAGCGGCTGCACTAAACACTCTTTCGGAGTACACACTGGAGGGAGGGCAACTTAGGTAGAATAAAGCCAGTTTGTGCAAGGGCCTCCAAATTGCCTCTTTTTCCTGCCAGTATACGTACGGACTGTCTGACGTGCCTACTTGGATGCGGTCACTCATATAATCCTCCACCATTCTTTCAATGGTGAGAGAATCATATGCAGTGACAGTAGACGACATGTCAGTAATCGTTGGCAGGTCCTTCAGTCCGGACCAGATGTCAGCACTCGCTCCAGACTGCCCTGCATCACCGCCAGCGGGTGGGCTCGGAATTCTTAGCCTTTTCCTCGCACCCCCAGTTGCGGGAGAATGTGAAGGAGGAGATGTTGACGGGTCACGTTCCGCTTAACTTGACCATTTTCTCACCAGCAGGTCTTTGAACCTCTGCAGACTTGTGTCTGCTGGAAAGAGAGATACAACGTAGGTTTTAAATCTAGGATCGAGCACGGTGGCCAAAATGTAGTGCTCTGATTTCAACAGATTGACCACCTGTGAATCCTGGTTAAGCGAATTAAGGGCTCCATCCACAAGTCCCACATGCCTAGCGGAATCGCTCTGTTTTAGCTCCTCCTTCAATGTCTCCAGCTTCTTCTTCAAAAGCCTGATGAGGGGAATGACCTGACTCAGGCTGGCAGTGTCTGAACTGACTTCACGTGTGGCAAGTTCAAAGGCTTGCAGAACCTTGCACAACGTTGAAATCATTCTCCACTGCGCTTGAGTCAGGTGCATTCCCCCTCCTTTGCCTATATCGTGGGCAGATGTATAGGCTTGAATGGCCTTTTGCTGCTCCTCCATCCTCTGAAGCATATAGAGGGTTGAATTCCACCTCGTTACCACCTCTTGCTTCAGATGATGGCAGGGCAGGTTCAGGAATGTTTGGTGGTGCTCCAGACTTCGGTACGCGGTGGCTGAATGCCGAAAGTGGCCCGCAATTCTTCGGGCCACCGACAGCATCTCTTGCACGCCCCTGTCATTTTTTAAATAATTCTGCACCACCAAATTCAATGTATGTGCAAAACATGGGACGTGCTGGAATTTGCCCAGATGTAATGCACGAACAATATTGGTGGCGTTGTCCGATGTCACAAATCCCCAGGAGAGTCCTATTGGGGTAAGCCATTCTGCGATGATGTTCCTCAGTTTTCGTAAGAGGTTGTCAGCTGTGTGCCTCTTCTGGAAAGCGGTTATACAAAGCGTAGCCTGCCTAGGAACGAGTTGGCGTTTGCGAGATGCTGCTACTGGTGCCGCCGCTGCTGTTCTTGCTGCGGGAGGCAATACATCTACCCAGTGGGCTGTCACAGTCATATAGTCCTGAGTCTGCCCTGCTCCACTTGTCCACATGTCCGTGGTTAAGTGGACATTGGGTACAACTGCATTTTTTAGGACACTGGTGACTCTTTTTCTGAGGTCTGTGTACATTTTCGGTATCGCCTGCCTAGAGAAATGGAACCTAGATGGTATTTGGTACCGGGGACACAGTACCTCAATCAAGTCTCTAGTTGCCTCTGAATTAACGGTGGATACCGGAACCACGTTTCTCACCGTCCAGGCTGCCAAGGCCTGAGTTATCCGCTTTGCAGCAGGATGACTGCTGTGATATTTCATCTTCCTCGCAAAGGACTGTTGGACAGTCAATTGCTTACTGGAAGTAGTACAAGTAGTCTTCCGACTTCCCCTCTGGGATGACGATCGACTCCCATCAGCAACAACAGCAGCGCCAGCAGCAGTAGGCGTTACACTCAAGGATGCATCAGAGGAATCCCAGGCAGGAGAGGACTCGTCATACTTGCCAGTGACATGGCCTGCAGGACTATTGGCTTTCCTGTGTAAGGTGGAAATTGACACTGAGGGAGTTGGTGGTGTGGTTTGCAGGAGCTTGGTTACAAGAGGAAGGGATTTAGTGGTCAGTGGACTGCTTCCGCTGTCATCCAAAGTTTTTGAACTTGTCACTGACTTCTGATGAATGCGGTCCAGGTGACGTATAAGGGAGGATGTACCTAGGTGGTTAACGTCCTTACCCCTACTTATTACAGCTTGACAAAGGCAACACACGGCTTGAAACCTGTTGTCCGCATTTGTGTTGAAATAATTCCACACCGAAGAGCTGATTTTTTTTGTATTTTGACCAGGCATGTCAATGGCCATATTCGTCCCACGGACAACAGGTGTTTCCCCGGGTGCCTGACTTAAACAAACCACCTCACCATCAGAATCCTCCTTGTCAATTTCCTCCCCAGCGCCAGCAACACCCATATCCTCATCCTGGTGTACTTCAACAGTGACATCTTCAATTTGACTATCAGGAACTGGACTGCGGGTGCTCCTTCCAGCACTTGCAGGGGGCGTGCAAATGGTGGAAGGTGCAAGCTCTTCCCGTCCAGTGTTGGGAAGGTCAGGCATCGCAACCGACACAATTTGACTCTCCTTGGGGATTTGTGATTTAGAAGAATGCACAGTTCTTTGCTGTGCTTTTGCCAGCTTAAGTCTTTCCATTTTTCTAGCGAGAGGATGAGTGCTTCCATCCTCATGTGAATCTGAACCACTAGCCATGAACATAGGCCAGGGCCTCAGCCGTTCCTTGCCACTCCGTGTCGTAAATGGCATATTGGCAAGTTTACGCTTCTCATCAGACGCTTTCAATTTTGATTTTTGGGTCATTTTACTGAACTTTTGTTTTTTTGGATTTTACATGCTCTCTACTATGACATTGGGCATCAGCCTTGGCAGACAACGTTGATAGCATTTCATCGTCTCGGCCATGACTAGTGGCAGCAGCTTCAGCACGAGGTGGAAGTGGATCTTGATCTTTCCCTATTTTAACCTCCACATTATTGTTCTCCATTTTTTAATGTGTGGAATTATATGCCAGTATCAATAGCAATGGCCTACTACTATATATACGGCGCACAACTGAAATGCACCACAGGTATGGATGGATAGTATACTTGACGACACAGAGGTAGGTAGAGCAGTGGCCTACTGTACCGTAATGCTATATATTATATACTGGTGGTCAGCAAACTGTACAAAACTGAAATGCACCACAGGTATGGATGGATAGTATACTTGATGACACAGAGGTAGGTACAGCAGTGGCCTACTGTACCGTACTGCTATATATATTATATACTGGTGGTCAGCAAACTGTGCAAAACTGAAATGCACCACAGGTATGGATGGATAGTATACTTGACGACACAGAGGTAGGTACAGCAGTGGCCTACTGTACCGTACTGCTATATATATTATATACTGGTGGTCAGCAAACTGTGCAAAACTGAAATGCACCACAGGTATGGATGGATAGTATACTTGACGACACAGAGGTAGGTACAGCAGTGGCCTTCTGTACCGTACTCCTATATATTATATACTGGTGGTCAGCAAATTTATGCACTGTACTCCTACTATATACTACAATGCAGCACAGATATGGAGTGTTTTTAACGCAGACAACGTATACTGGTGGTCACTGGTCAGCAAAACTCTGCACTGTACTCCTCCTATATAATATACTGGTGGTCCCCAGTGCCCACAATAAAGCAGTGTGAGCACAGATAAATGCAGCACACTGAGCACAGATATGGAGTGTTTTTCAGGCAGACAACGTATATTGGTGGTCACTGTCAGCAAAACTCTGCACTGTACTCCTCCTATATAATACAGCTGCTCCCCAGTCCCCACAATTAAGCAGTGTGAGCACAGATATATGCGGCACACTGAGCACAGATAAGGAGCGTTTTTTTCAGGCAGACAACGTATACTGGTGGTCACTGTCAGCAAAACTCTGCACTGTACTCCTCCTATATAATACAGCTGCTCCCCAGTCCCCACAATTAAGCAGTGTGAGCACAGATATATGCAGCACACTGAGCACAGATAAGGAGCGTTTTTTTCAGGCAGAGAACGGATAAAACTGGTGGTCACTGATCAGCAAAACTCTGCACTGTACTCCTCCTATATTATACAGCTGCTCCCCAGTCCTCCCCACAATTAAGCAATAAAGCACAATCAAGTTCAACAATAAACGGAGAGGACGCCAGCCACGTCCTCTCCCTAACATTTCCAATGCACGAGTGAAAATGGTGGCGACGCGCGGCTGCTTATATAGAATCCGAATCTCGCGAGAATCCGACAGCGGGATGATGACGTTCGGGCGCGCTCGGGTTAACCGAGCCATACGGGAGAATCCGAGTATGCCTCGGACCCGTGTAAAATGGATGAAGTTCGGGGGGGTTCGGTTTCCGAGGAACCGAACCCGCTCATCACTAATATTCTCCCAATCAAATCTGTGCCTAAAACACCATATAGCCCTCCGTGTTAGGAATGAAAGTACCGCCCCGTATTTATTGGGAATTACATTGTTAAGGGTGTTGTTTTAAAGTTATTAATTCCCAATAAATATGTTGCGGTATAGGCTATGTGGTGTTTTGGGGGCAGATTTTTAGGGGAGGATACACGCATGCTGTAGGTGCATAATAGTGGGGTGGGCCCGTTCATTCTGCACTTTACAGCATGTGTGTATTCTCCCAATCAAATCTGTGCCCAAAACATCATATAGCCCTCCGTCTTAGGAGTGAATGTACCGCCCCATATTTACTGAGAATTAAAATTGTTATTTAATCCTTTTAATTATTTCATTTTATATATATATATATATATATATATATATCCAAATCCAAATTGCGATATGATATTTTTTACATTTTTATGTGCCGTGTTGGCAAATAATTGCTTAAAGTTCAATGTGCCATGTTGGCAAATAATTCCATACATTTGCACAGTTGTTTTAAAGAAGAAAAAAAAAACGTTTTTTCTATAAGCAGTTTAAAAGTAACTAAACAGGTGTGGTGTGTATTTATTTACCTTTAAATACTGGTCCTGCAGCACCTTCACAATGGCCTTGCAGGTGTCAGGGATGATCCGACCCAAAGCCTGGGGGAGATGAGGGTCCCGAACTTCATGTCCTCAAACGCCCGCCCTGTAGCCAGGAACCTCAGAGTAGCAGTCAGCCTCTCCTCAGCAGTGGTGGCCCTCCGCATCTTGGTGTCCTGCCTCTTCATGTAGGGAGTCACAAGGCCCAGCAACTCCTGGAAGGTAGCGTCATCCATTCGCAGGTAGTTCCGATAGTCCTCTGGTTGTTCTCCCTAATCTTGGTCAGGAGCGACATGTGAGAGAGAGTCCCCGTCTTCATCAGCCACTCCTTGCTCCAAACAGACCTCTGCCTCTTCCGTTTCAGATCCCTATCACGTTTCAGCTTCAGATAGCCATAGGCTAACAGAAGTTGATATCTGTAGGAATCCATCACAGAACAGGATAAAGAGCACTTTGTTCAGAAAAAACAAACAAAGCAAAGCACACTAGCAAGGTGGAACGCTCGGAAGGTATAAACCAGCGTCACTAATCACAGAGCAGCAGTGTGCAAATGGCTAAAATGGCTGCTGCTATTTATATGACTATTTGGCCCAACCCCTAGCACCAATCCAGACAATCACATATTCTATAGCTGCAGTGTGCACAGGGCTAATGGCTGCTGCTATTTATATGACTATTTGGCCCAACCCCCTAGCACCAATCCAGACAATCACATATTCTATAGCAGCAGTGTGCACAGGGCTAATGGCTGCTGCTATTTATATGACTATTTGGCCTACCCCCTAGCACTAATCCAGCCAATCACATATTCTATAGCAGCAGTGTGCACAGGGCTAATGGCTGCTGCTATTTATATGACTATTTGGCCCACCCCCCTAGCACTAATCCAGCCAATCACATATTCTATAGCAGCAGTGTGCACAGGGCTAATGGCTGCTGCTATTTATATGACTATTTGGCCCACCCCCCTAGCACTAATCCAGCCAATCACATATTCTATAGCAGCAGTGTGCACAGGGCTAATGGCTGCTGCTATTTATATGACTATTTGGCCCACCCCCCTAGCACTAATCCAGCCAATCACATATTCTATAGCAGCAGTGTGCACAGGGCTAATGGCTGCTGCTATTTATATGACTATTTGGCCCACCCCCCTAGCACTAATCCAGCCAATCACATATTCTATAGCAGCAGTGTGCACAGGGCTAATGGCTGCTGCTATTTATATGACTATTTGGCCCACCCCCCTAGCACTAATCCAGCCAATCACATATTCTATAGCAGCAGTGTGCACAGGGCTAATGGCTGCTGCTATTTATATGACTATTTGGCCTACCCCCTAGCACTAATCCAGCCAATCACATATTCTATAGTAGCAGTGTGCACAGGGTAATTGCTGCTGCTATTTATATGCCTATTTGGGTCAGCCCCCCTAGCACCCTAATCCAGCCCATCAGATATATTTTATGGTACATGTGAATGCATTGCAATAAATCGCCTGCAATATGTCGCCGCGTGACATATCACAGGCGATATATTGCATGCAAAAAAAGTCACACATGTACCAAATCATTTGGAATTGTATGGAACCACTCCCAGGCAGCTACCGGGAGAGTTCAAGGGAAATTGCCTGCGACTTCAGCCTCAGACATATCGCTGTAGTGTATGGGGGGGGCCCTTTAGTCTATGGTGGAGTCTCTGATTGTACTGATCTCCAAACATGTTAAGGATCAGGCTTAGCCAGACTCTTATCGTCCCATTTGCTTATTGTGTACATTTTGTGCCTTACGTCTTAATAAGGCAGTTCTAGAAATGATCCATGCTGATCAAGCTTGGTTTATGCCCGGAAAATCAACTACTATTAATTGAAGACATTTGTTTTCTTACCTACAGCTTAACCATGATGGTGTGGATGATGCTTTGGCCATTTCTCTTGATGTGGCCCAAGCATTTGATTTGGTTAAATGCCTTTATTTGTAAGATGTGCTCTCCCATTTTGGGGAGGGTGATGGGTTTATAGGCTGTATATGTTTGTTGTATTCATGTCCCGCAGCTATAGTTTGTGTTAATCATGGATATGTCAGTGACTACTTTTCTCAGGGTACGGGTGCTATCTCCGACATTATTTGCGTTGGTTTGTGCCATTCATGCATATTCTGCTATTCGTGGGTTTATGTCTTGGGTTGGGAAGAAAAGTTTACATTTACCTTTCAGAATTTCTAAATTCCTATAACTTGACAATGTCTAAAGTGTTAATTGATAAAAATTTGATGGCTCCACAGGCTCCACCCCTTGCTACTTGAACAGGGCTGGTGAACACTACTGCCTTTCATAAACATTTATCTACCTTAAATTCAAGTGTCCTGATAAGGTGTGGTCTCTTTGGCACGTATCCCTCTTTGCCTTGGACCTGGAAACCCCCTGAACTCCTGTTGGTGTCCCAGCCTACAAATTTAATTTTTATTGTTTTGTTCATGGTTTATGCTGTTATTTTTTTTATCTCTGCTCATTCTAATGTTTTTTTGTTTTTTTTCTACATATGCTATACTCACGGGCGGTGTAATGGTTAGCATTACTGCCTCACAGCATTGTGGTCATGGGTTCGATTACCACCATGGACCTAACTGTGTGTCGTTTATATATTCTCGCCATGCTTGCATGGGTTTGCTCTGGGTACTCCGGTTTCCCCCACAATTCAAAATATACTGGTAGGTTATTTAGCTCCCAACAATATTAACCCTAGCATTAATGTGTGTGCGTGTGCATGTACATGTGGTAGAGATATAGGGGCTAACTCATACTGGATTGCTGCAGCAGCAGTGATCGCAGTCTGAATCCTTTTGTGGAGTGCACACGCGCAGCGGCCACACTGCGTGTGCTCACCCGGGAGCCCAGTGAGATGCTAATAGCATCTCTGGGCTGCGATCGCCTCTGCCTGATTGACAGGCAGAATCGGTAGTGGGGTGGGAGGGGGCGTGCCAACAGCATTAGAACGCCATTGGCGGGGAGTGGTTAGGACAATGTCCAGACCGTTGTGGGTGGTCGGCCAGCGGCGGCTGCGTGACGTCACACGCAGCCGCTGTGACCCGGGACGTAATGGGTAGCGGCCTGCCAGTGCGCAGGAGCTGCGCTGGCAGGGAGATACTCGCCAGGTGCAAAAGCATCGCCGTCTTTCATGCGGGTAGGGCCTGACATGCGGGGCGGACTAGCCATGTGCTGGGCATCCCCCCACTTCAAAGTAAATGATCGTATCTACGATCAGATCTGAGTTATCCCCATAGATTGTGAGCTCCACTGAGGCAGGGACTGATGTCAATGGCCAAATATTCTCTGTAAAGAGCTGCAGAATATGTGTACACTGTATAAATAACTGGAAATAAATAAATAATAATGTATGCATTATGTCATGCCTCCCAACTGTCCTGATTTTTGCGGGACAATATCATTTCTCTGGGACTGTCCCTTTGTCCCACCCATGGGCCGCAGTGTCCCACGGTGGGGAGCAAGTTGAGAGGCCCCCTGTTACTCGCAGATCTGCTTAGCAGAACAGCGTTGAATAGATGTTGTGCACATGTCTATTCATGGGAGAGAAGAACAGGGGACATGCCCCCACAGTGACTACAAACGGGAAGTATAACCTTCGGAACGCAGCAGAGGCCCAAATCATGGAACAAAGATGTTGTATTTATGATATCGATAACATTTTAATTTATTATTCTTCATATATTAACTTTGTAATTGCTCTGTTGTGCTACTGTATTTGTATTTGCTTTTATTGTTCTTAACATTATTGTTCATTGACTATGGTTTTGTTATATTTAACAACTTGTTTTTTCTTGTTCTGTATTGTACCTTTAAAATCATCAATAAAAATACTCAATTGAAATAAAAGAGCAATCACAGGGTGAAACTCTGCCTTTTCGTGAATTTCTCATTTTTGGATAGGGAGGCTGTTAAATAAAAAACGTGATAATGTGCCATCATTTGGGATTCTAACAATGTGTGTTTGAAGGTGAACGGGATGTCTAAAAGAAGAATTGTATTTTAATAATAAGTTGTAAGGAAAAAGTGCTCTTTTCAGGAAGAACATGAAATAATATTAATGCACTGCTATGAGGTGTATGCTATTATTACAGATAATAGATATGAATAATGGAAATAATGGATAAAGGATATTATAGCAATGATGTCACATTCAACTATCAGGATATATGCACAAATTGTATTACAAATGTTGACTTTATGTGGGATTAAATCAGACATTTATTATTTTTGTTAAGTACATTAAGTTTATGCAGCTGATGTGTATATTGAACATGTGTGCATGGTTTTTTTTTTTTTCTTATACTCTTGGTTTTTGAACTAACATCATTATTCAGTTACTTGTAATATTATTATTATTATTATTATTATCATGATTATTATATAATTTTTTGTGTGTCCGTTTCTCATTTATTGCTTGTGCTAGCATTTCAGGATTGTAATCTTTGTAAATTGTCTTGCGGTTATTTAAACTTTCAGGAAGAAAAACATACACAATATTCAGGAGATAAAAATAAATAATAAGTACAAGCAAACAAAACAATAATATGAACAGAATAAATTTATAACATACAAAATAACTGCTCAAAAGGGATATTTTGATGTAAAGACTACAAGACAACAACGATAACAACAAAAACAACAACAACACCACAATAAAAACACTAGAGTACTGTAGGTAAAATACAAAAAATAATATAATGACAAATATTTACCATATAGAAAAAATAATTGCACTTTATTACTTTAACATTTGTTTGTTGATCATTAGCCAATGCCTACTAAGTGGGTGATTCAACTGAGTGGTTTCTAAGAGACAATAGAGAGAAAATCTGGCTTTTGCAACATCCCTTACCCATCTCTGGGCTGCCTAATATTTTGTTTGCAGTTGGGTACAGTTGTGTACTAGAGTTATTGTCTATTAATCACATGTGATTGCTAAACAGTGCTAAAGAGCCACACTATTTGTACTGTACGTGGGAGCCACACCTGAGTTTATTTAAGCCAGGATGGGGGATATCCGTGCCACTCCCCCATCCTTGGATTTCTAAATGCTTTCACTAGTGTAGAGGGTTATTGTATGGTGATCACCCAGGATCAACAAACAATTGGGAATGCCCCTTTTTAAAACAAGGGTGAGTCTGTACAGATGTGTCTGCCTGTGTTGTTGCTGTGATGCGTAAGCATTGGTGTATGTATGTCACGGGATAGCAGGAGTGCACATACGCATGCACCCGCTAACCTTTCATTTTACATGGGAAACTTGCAGGTGCGAATTAGCATGCCATGCCGCGATGCGTACACACATTGTGGAAACACTATTAAGCACTGCATACCCAGTGGTGCAAGTGGGCGGGCACGGGTGGGTACGGCGTACCCGTAAGAATTTAGCCGTGGGTACGCCGTACCCACACCGACGGGCCGCCGCTCCTCGCACCGCCGCTGATGTGAGGGAAGGAGAGCGCAGCCTGTGCCTCTCCTTCCCCTCAGTCTCCGGCGGGTGTCATAGTTTAATTCAGCGCCGATCCGTGAGCCAATCAGAGCTCGCGGTGCGAGCTCTGATTGGCTCACGGATCGCGCTGAATTAAACTGTGAGACACCCGCCGGAGACTGAGGGGAAGGAGAGGCACAGGCTGCGCTCTCCTTCCCTCACACAGGACGGCAGCGGCCAGCGGCAGCGGTGAGCAGGGAAGGGGGGGCATGTTATACCTGGCACTGGGGGATATCTGGCACTGGGGGGGCATTTCTATCTGGCACTGGGGGATATCTGGCACTGGGGGGCATTTCTATCTGGCACTGGGGGATATCTGGCACTGGGGGGCATATATACCTGGCACTGGGGGATATCTGGCACTGGGGGGCATATATACCTGGCACTGGGGGATATCTGGCACAGGGGTGCATGTATACCTGGCACTGGGGGATATCTGGCACAGGGGGGCATGTATACCTGGCACTGGGGGATATCTGGCACTGGGGGGGGCATGTATACCTGGCCCTGGGGGATATCTAGCACTGGGGGGCATGTATACCTGGCACTGGGGGATATCTAGCACTGGGGGCATATCTGGCACTGTAGGGGCATTTCTGTATCTGGCACGGGGGGCAATGTATATCTGACACAGTGGGAGCATTTGTGTATCTGGCACTGTGGGGCAATGTGTATCTGGCACTGTGGGGCAATGTATATCTGGCACTGTGGGGCAACGTGTATCTGACACTGCGAGGCAATATATATCTGGCACTCTGGGGGCATTTCTGTATCTGGCACTGTGGGGCAATGTGTATCTGGCACTGTTAGTCAATGTGTATCTGGCACTGTGGGGCAATGTATATCTGGCACTGTGGGGCAACGTGTATCTGGCACTATTGGGGTCATACGTGTATCTGCCCCTCCCCCATATGTGTATCACGCCCCCATTTTCATTGGCCACGCCCCATGTGGCATTTGGCCACACCCATTTTTTTGCGCGCGCGCCTTCGGCGCACGCACTCAGTACCCATAGGTCATTTTTTCTACTTGCACCACTGTGCATACCTCAACAATAACACAGGCGGACACATCTGTAAGTTACAAGAAGAATGAGTTTGCCTCTTTACCAGTCCACCACTGGCAACACTCACTCACCATTCCTTCAGTACAATGGTGAGAGTTATCTTTAGATGTTTAATCCCCGAGTGCTTACTTCGAGTGTGACTACCAGGGGCTTAATAATGTCCGATGGGATCATGTGCATTGGACCATCTCCTATGAGCAACAGCAAAAGTCGTGTATCTTACCTAGCGCCGGATAAAATGTTTCTCCTACTCCTCCGTGGTGCCATCTTACCAGTGATATTCAGGGAAACTGCATGTGCGTACAAGAGAACAAAGAGTGACTCTTTGAAAAAGCTCCTTAAACGAGTGAAACGCGTTAGAGGACAGAGGACACCGGTGACATTGTTACCGCCAGCTGGGGACACTTCTGCACAGGCATCGTTTTCAGTGCCAGACGCCATCCTGTTCACGAAGCGGCTATTGGAAGGTGCAGCGGCTCGTACATCTTGGAGGACAGAGACGTCCGGCGCTTCCTAGCCGCACTTCTCCCATCCAGCACAGCACATATTCAGCTGGATCTTCCGCACAATAACTACGGATGGTGAGCTTGTCACAGCATACAGGCGGTTTGATTATTTATTTACGGAATACGTGTACTACAAATTAATCACCACTTGGAACTATCATATTATTGATCTAGTTGTGACTGTTTGGTTAATTACCATAATCTAGCATCTGTTGAGGAATCACATCAGGACTAGCATTATTTCAGACCCAACTATATAAAAGAACAAAGATCTACATCTATTCGTTATTATACAAATTGATGTTCTATCTGGTGTGGTGATATATATAAAGGACTCGTTCAGTTCAGAGCATCAATTGATCCACCTTTATTTAGTAATCAAATGAGCTTGTGATACTTAATTGCATGCATAACAGTAGGAATTTTACCCTCAAGGTTTAATGTTGATTGAGCAGTTTTATATGGGAATTTTATTTAATATATGCATTGGTTGTTGCGATTTATCTAATAAAGAATAATGAAAATTATTTTTGTACATGTGATTTTACTCATTTCAAAGCCTGATTATTAAACCAAATAGCGCAGAGTGACCTTTTAGTATTTTATAACGTCTCCACTTGTCCATTCTTTCACTGCTTGGTACATCTCCCCCATGGAGTGGTATCCAACCAATGGATCGTTGACACTCAAAGTTCAGGCTCTCTATACCCACATACTATATGAGGATGGGATAGAAGTGACCACTACAATTCTGCCTTGGTTAAAGGAATCTCAGACTGGCATCGTTTATTTTGCCTGTCTATAACATTCATTATTACCCAGAACTATTTTTTAGTTGATACTAAGGGACTAATGCGATAAGCTGAACATACTCCTGTGTGTGGAGTGTATATACTGTATTCGCACGAAGCATGCATATGCAAGTATGGGTGATGCAGAGTTACATGTATCTCAGTCACATATACACTTGTGACTGAATAGGTGCAACAAATATTGTTTTATATATATATATATATATATAGTTTAATAACTAAGCATATTTAATAATTAAAAAAATATTTATTACATATTGAAAGAGGGATAGGGGTACCAGCGACCAACAGTGTCTGATAAAAAATATATAGATATGAAGAAATTGCCGGATACGTATGAACAATAAAACAATATATTTATTTATACAGCAAATTAAAAACTAATGTGGGCTAAAAAATGGAGGATATACAACTAAAACATCTAAGTAAGAACTGGCTAGAACATTAAATTACTAAATTAGATGCATTAAATAAAGACAATATTACACTAGATAAAAAATATATGATAAGAGAGTGCTGCTTATCTTAAAAATGGAGGATCAATTGAGGTACACCCAACGCGTTTCGTCCATCAGACTTCATCAAGGGGCAAGGGACAACCGAGCTAACACTCTTATTTATAGCAGATGTAATTAGGACAAGTGATTGTGACATCACTTCCTGTAAAAGTTAGTGTGGCTGTTTTTTACCACAAACTTCCATGTACACACAAGTAGGAGTAGTATAATGAATACCAAGTTCAATTAATCTATTGCAAAGTTAAAACGAGATTTAGAAAGTCATTAAAAGTCCAAAACAAGTTCAGGGACGCTTCCGGCGTAATTTCCACCCCGCTTCCAGTGTCCGCATCCTCGTGGTGCGCATGCGCATTGCGCCACACTGCCGGCGAGCGGATCACTGTGGTTGTGCTCGTCTGCCACACTTCCGGTCGGGTCAAAGCGTCACTTCCTGTCTCAGCCGGGATCATCATTTAATAGGCTGGGGCGGACTGTCAGTCATCACGGCGGCCATCTTTATGAAGCCTCTTAGTTAGAGACACGTGATAGTATTGTTTATAGATGCGGTAGCCATTCATAAACATAAATAAATGAAAAATACATATGTTAGTGTGTTATTTTGGCATTTGAAAATATTAGTTACATACTAAATGCTAGCAAGACTTTTATTTAAAAAAAAAAAAAAGGAGACTGATAATGGTCTTAAATAAGAGAAGGAGCAGGGGGAGAGTTTTACCAAAGTATATATGTAATTACACATAAGGTAAATCGATATAAAGAGACTTTTTATATATACATATAAAGGGGGCTGGGCTATTTGCAGCATTACTATTGGCTGCCAATTTTATCAGCGTATAGTACAGATGATTGATATGGGAGTCCAATGTGCTATGAAGCACTCTGTGGATGTTATTCTTATTCTTCCTTGCAGCTTGGAGGGAGAGGATTAGTGAAGTGAAAAAAGTGTGAAGATATTAAAAAAGGATATCCATCCCTGATTAAATGCATTTGTGCCGAGATGTTAAGTTATATAGTTACAATATATAATTAAGTATAAGTAAGTGACTTAGTGCTAAATTGTAATAATATCAGTCATATACTAAGAATGAGTGATTGTGGAAGGTAGTGGTCATGTGTATGACTGGGAGAGTTGATTTACTTAAATCTAGATTCAATGTATGTGGATTTGAAATATATGTAAACACTAGTCTGTGCAATGATGGAATATCCGTGTATCAATATTCCATATAGTAGTACTGCTAAGAGCCCAACAAGGCCCACTTTAATACAGTACCCAATCTTCGCAAGTGGTTCCCCACTTTGTACTGGTTGGGCCCTACATTGCTTAGCTTCCAAGATCGGACGGGTTTGGGCGTACAACCAGTGTGGTATGACTGTACCTTGTGGCGAAATGACTCAATCACACAGTAGTCACATTTTTATTGGGAATATTGACAAACTTAAGAATATCAGAAATAGTGAGTGTGAAGTGATATATACATTAAGGTGCTAAGTGCCTACGAAAAAATTGGAGATTGTACAAAACCGGAACTGCTGGAACAAGGGTAGTTTTTTCATAGGAATGGGGCGATCTCGTATCCCTCGTTGAAACCCATGGGATGTGTGGTTTTCAGTTGAAAGATACAGAACATCTCTCTCTGGGCGAGTTTCTTAGCCAGATCTCCACCCCTATCGCCACTGGTCACGTGTTCAATTGCTTTAAAGGACATCTCTTCTGGGTTGTCCTTTCAAGCAATTCATATATAATATACTTAATTATATATTGTAACTATATAACTTAACATCTCGGCACAAATGCATTTAATCAGGGATGGATATCCTTTTTTAATATCTTCACACTTTTTTCACTTCACTAATCCTCTCCCTCCAAGCTGCAAGGGAGAATAAGAATAACATCCACAGAGTGCTTCATAGCACATTGGACTCCCATATCAATCATCTGTACTATACTCTGATAAAATTGGCAGCCAATAGTAATGCTGCAAATAGCCCAGCCCCCTTTATATGTATATATAAAAAGTCTCTTTATATCGATTTACCTTATGTGTAATTACATATATACTTTGGTAAAACTCTCCCCCTGCTCCTTCTCTTATTTAAGACCATTATCAGTCTCCGTGATGACTGACAGTCCGCCCCAGCCTATTAAATGATGATCCCGGCTGAGACAGGAAGTGACACTTTGACCCGACCGGAAGTGTGGCAGACGAGCACAACCACAGTGATCCGCTCGCCGGAAGTGTGGCGCAATGCGCATGCGCACCACGAGGATGCGGACACAGGAAGCGAGGCGGAAATGACGCCGGAAGCGTCCCTGAACTTGTTTTGGACTTTTCATGACTTTCTAAATCTCGTTTTAACTTTGCAATAGATTAATTGAACTTGGTATTCATTATACTACTCCTACTTGTGTGTACATGGAAGTTTGTGGTAAAGAACAGCCACACTAACTTTTACAGGAAGTGATGTCACAATCACTTGTCCTAATTACATCTGCTATAAATAAGAGTGTTAGCTCAGTTGTCCCTTGCCCCTTGATGAAGTCTGATGGACGAAACGCGTTGGATGTACCTCAATTGATCCTCCATTTTTAAGATAAGCAGCACTCTCTTATCATATATTTTGTATCTAGTGTAATATTGTCTTTATTTAATGCATCTAATTTAGTCATTTAATGTTCTAGCCAGTTCTTACTTAGATGTTTTAGTTGTATATCCTCCATTTTTTAGCCCACATTAGTTTTTAATTTGCTGTATAAATAAATATATTGTTTTATTGTTCATATGTATCCGGCAATTTCTTCATATCTATATATTTTTTATCAGACACTGTTGGTCGCTGGTACCCCTATCCCTCTTTCCATATTTTAATCTAAAGGCAATTTATCCCTGCCTAATACTTAGGGGTTAGCTGACACCTTATATTACAAAAGGAGTGTCTGATTTGTAGTGCTTACTACTGTAATTACTGTTTCTATTCACATACACCTGTGGCGCCATACTCCCACTACCCAAATTTATTAACTATTGTTTAAAAAATGCGAAGTTGCTCAATAACAAGTAAGGAACTACTTAGATAGACATAGAAAATGTTTTCCCGCTAATGTGAAGAGTATATTGGCAAAATCATTTTACAAATACTTAAAAATTTTTAAAAAACCCTAACAAAATTGTATGGTTGATGTAATGAGCTGATGTGAAATGACATTTTACTCACATCCAGTGATCAGAAAAAATTCTGTGCCCAGAAGGCTCTGTATTGTACAACCTGTTCATCCATATACAGTAAAATACAGCTTTGCAAACCAAACATCTGCTACATGAATCTTCTATCAAGCAATGTATGCATGTAAAACATCAAATAAAATAAAATGAAATATATTGACTGTAATAGGGTTATCAAATTGTTATCTGCCATCTGCATGCTCTCTCTAAAAAAATCCAATAAAGGATGATGTTCAGAGGTGTTTCTCCTTGAATAATTATTCTACTGTAATGAGTGAGCTGGTACTATAACATTTTAAATCAAATACTTCACAATTATGCAGCAGAGCAGATGACAGGGACATGAGAGGAGCCACCTGTCATTCTTGCCATTTTTCCCGGAAGCTCCTGGAGAGTCCAGAATTTGGGATGGCTCTCCTGGCTTCCCGACAAAGTGGGTCAGTTTCACAGTACGGCTTACTTCCCAACTGAAGTGGGTTGCCAGGAGGGTGGATGATGCTATTTGCATTGATTAGTGTCATCCTAGGTCCATCTCCCACTGTAAAATACCGCAAATCAAGGTTTTGAACAATGGGGGCATGTAGCCTGGCCCCCAATCAAAAATGTAGCAAATTGCAGCTTTAAATAGTGTGGCTACAATTACGAGCATGCCAGTTATACTAGGGATAGCCATCAACCATCAATGGTTAACAACCAAAGTCAGATTGTTCTGTCATCGATGGTATAGATGACCTAGCTTCGCCCTCCGATGCAAACTCACAAAGCCCCACCCATACCTCTGATTGGTCCTGTGAGTAATAGAGCAGGGATGAGCATTAGTGGGTGAAAGTATCAATGGTTTCCCTGTTGACGGTTCATACCATTGAGGTTAACCACCAATGATACCACAGATGAAGACAATTGATGGTTAACTTACCAATAGCCATCCCTAAGCCATACACTCATCCATCTGCCACTGGACTATGCCAGATGAGGACTTTTAAAAGTCAGTATTTTGCTCCATATATTGCACAATTAAGGGTTAATTTTAGAGAAAAAAACGTGCCTCCCCCCCCCCCCCCCCAAAGAAAAACAAGTACAGGCAGTGTGTTCAGTAAATATAGGAGAGAAAATGACATGGTAGTACCACATATTTCAGTGAACCAGCACCAAGCTTTTGAGACGGTCCCGGTGCCGTAAATACAGGGGGAAAAAGTGTAGGGGTAACCAATAATTCAGTAATTCCGAATGGCCTTTAGTAAATAAGCAACTTTGCGGCTTTAATCAGTGAAATACTCAAAATGCCAAAAAAACGATACTTAGTAAATTCCCTACCGGTCGTCTTCTTCGCATTGTGTCTTACCGAGCTGTTACTCTCAGTTAAGTGACACCACGATGTTTCATACATACACTGAAGAGAGCAACGTCGACATTGGAGATGTGGCCAGAGTCAGCGTGTCAACATAGGTAAGTATGTGTGTCGGCATGTATGTAATAAAGTTATACTTTCACGGTGTCTGTGTCCTGTTTTTATTTGGGTATTTTTTTTGCAGTAGAACTACAGGTACCAGCGGGCCCGTTTCCCCCCCGCATGCTGGTACTTGTGGTTCTCCAAGTACCGGCTTGCGGTGGAGGCTTGCTGGGACTTGTAGTTCTTCTGCAAAAAACAATATTCTTTCATTTTCAACAAGGCTATCAGCTAGAGATGAGCGGGTTCGGTTCCTCGGAATCCGAACCCGCCCGAACTTCAGGTTTTTTTACACGGGGCCGAGCGACTCGGATCTTCCCGCCTTGCTCGGTTAACCCGAGCGCGCCCGAACATCATCATCCCGCTGTCGGATTCTCGCGAGGCTCATATTCTATCGCGAGACTCGGATTCTATATAAGGAGCCGCGCGTCGCCACCATTTTCACACGTGCATTGAGATTGATAGGGAGAGGACGTGGCTGGCGTCCTCTCCGTTTAGACTAGAGTACTAGAGAGAGACACAAATTTTGGGGAGCATATTATTAGGAGGAGTACTACTTGCTGCTGATAGTGTGACCAGTGACCACCAGTTTAATTAATCCGTTCTCTGCCTGAAAAAAAAACGATACACAGTGTGACACAGTCACATACCATATCTGTGCTCAGCCCAGTGTGCTGCATCATATGTAATACTGTATATCATTATCTGACTGTGCTGAGTGCTCACTGCTCACACAGCTTAATTGTGGGGGAGAAGTACATATTTTAAGTACAGTGCACACTTTTGCTGCCAGAGTGCCACTGCCAGTGTGACTGACCAGTGACCACTGACCACCAGTATTGTGATTGTCTGCTGACCACCAGTATATTGTGATTGTCTGCCTGAAAAAGTTAAACACTCGTCGTGTGGTGTTTTTATAAACGCATTCTGCAGACAGTGTCCAGCAGGTCCGTCATTACATAATATATACCTGTCCGGCTGCAGTACTAGTGTGATATATATATATTTTAATTTTATCTCATTATCATCCAGTCTATATTAGCAGCAGACACAGTACGGTAGTCCACGGCTGTAGCTACCTCTGTGTCGGCAGTCGCTCGTCCATCCATAATTGTATACCACCTACCCGTGGTTTTTTTTTTTTCTATCTTCTTGATACTAGTAGCTTACTTTAGGAGTCTGCAGTGCTGAGTCTGACAGACAGTGTCCAGCAGGTCCGTCATTACATAATATATACCTGTCCGGCTGCAGTACTAGTGTGATATATATATATATTTTAATTTTATCTCATTATCATCCAGTCTATATTAGCAGCAGACACAGTACGGTAGTCCACGGCTGTAGCTACCTCTGTGTCGGCAGTCGCTCGTCCATCCATAATTGTATACCACCTACCCGTGTTTTTTTTTTTTTCTATCTTCTTGATACTAGTAGCTTACTTTAGGAGTCTGCAGTGCTGACAGACAGTGTCCAGCAGGTCCGTCATTACATAATATATACCTGTCCGGCTGCAGTACTAGTGTGATATATATATATATATTTTAATTTTATCTCATTATCATCCAGTCTATATTAGCAGCAGACACAGTACGGTAGTCCACGGCTGTAGCTACCTCTGTGTCGGCAGTCGCTCGTCCATCCATAATTGTATACCACCTACCCGTGGGTTTTTTTTTTCTATCTTCTTGATACTAGTAGCTTACTTTAGGAGTCTGCAGTGCTGAGTCTGACAGACAGTGTCCAGCAGGTCCGTCATTACATAATATATACCTGTCCGGCTGCAGTACTAGTGTGATATATATATATTTTAATTTTATCTCATTATCATCCAGTCTATATTAGCAGCAGACACAGTACGGTAGTCCACGGCTGTAGCTACCTCTGTGTCGGCAGTTGCTCGTCCATCCATAATTGTATACCACCTACCCGTGGTTTTTTTTTCTTCTATCTTCTTGATACTAGTAGCTTACTTTAGGAGTCTGCAGTGCTGACAGACAGTGTCCAGCAGGTCCGTCATTACATAATATATACCTGTCCGGCTGCAGTACTAGTGTGATATATATATATATATTAATTTTATCTCATTATCATCCAGTCTATATTAGCAGCAGACACAGTACGGTAGTCCACGGCTGTAGCTACCTCTGTGTCGGCAGTCGCTCGTCCATCCATAATTGTATACCACCTACCCGTGGGTTTTTTTTTCTATCTTCTTGATACTAGTAGCTTACTTTAGGAGTCTGCAGTGCTGAGTCTGACAGACAGTGTCCAGCAGGTCCGTCATTACATAATATATACCTGTTCGGCTGCAGTACTAGTGTGATATATATATATTTTAATTTTATCTCATTATCATCCAGTCTATATTAGCAGCAGACACAGTATGGTAGTCCACGGCTGTAGCTACCTCTGTGTCGGCAGTCGCTCGTCCATCCATAATTGTAAACCACCTACCCGTGGTTTTTTTTTTTCTATCTTCTTGATACTAGTAGCTTACTTTAGGAGTCTGCAGTGCTGACAGACAGTGTCCAGTAGGTCCGTCATTACATAATATATACCTGTCCGGCTGCAGTACTAGTGTGATATATATATATATTTTAATTTTATCTCATTATCATCCAGTCTATATTAGCAGCAGACACAGTACGGTAGTCCACGGCTGTAGCTACCTCTGTGTCGGCAGTCGCTCGTCCATCCATAATTGTATACCACCTACCCGTGTTTTTTTTTTTCTATCTTCTTGATACTAGTAGCTTACTTTAGGAGTCTGCAGTGCTGAGTCTGACAGACAGTGTCAAGCAGGTCCGTCATTACATAATATATACCTGTCCGGCTGCAGTACTAGTGTGATATATATATATATTTTAATTTTATCTCATTATCATCCAGTCTATATTAGCAGCAGACACAGTACGGTAGTCCACGGCTGTAGCTACCTCTGTGTCGGCAGTCGCTCGTCCATCCATAATTGTATACCACCTACCCGTGGTTTTTTTTTTCTATCTTCTTGATACTAGTAGCTTACTTTAGGAGTCTGCAGTGCTGACAGACAGTGTCCAGCAGGTCCGTCATTACATAATATATACCTGTCCGGCTGCAGTACTAGTGTGATATATATATATATTTTAATTTTATCTCATTATCATCCAGTCTATATTAGCAGCAGACACAGTACGGTAGTCCACGGCTGTAGCTACCTCTGTGTCGGCAGTTGCTCGTCCATCCATAATTGTATACCACCTACCCGTGTTTTTTTTTTTTCTATCTTCTTGATACTAGTAGCTTACTTTAGGAGTCTGCAGTGCTGAGTCTGACAGACAGTGTCCAGCAGGTCCGTCATTACATAATATATACCTGTCCGGCTGCAGTACTAGTGTGATATATATATATATTTTAATTTTATCTCATTATCATCCAGTCTATATTAGCAGCAGACACAGTACGGTAGTCCACGGCTGTATCTACCTCTGTGTCGGCAGTCGCTCGTCATCCATAAGTATACTAGTATCCATCCATCTCCATTGTTTACCTGAGGTGCCTTTTAGTTGTGCCTATTAAAATATGGAGAACAAAAATGTTGAGGTTCCAAAAATAGGGAAAGATCAAGATCGACTTCCACCTCGTGCTGAAGCTGCTGCCACTAGTCATGGCTGAGACGATGAAATGCCAGCAACGTTGTCTGCCAAGGCCGATGCCCAATGTCATAGTACAGAGCATGTAAAATCCAAAACACCAAATATCAGTAAAAAAAGGACTCAAAAATCTAAAATAAAATTGTCGGAGGAGAAGCGTAAACTTGCCAATATGCCATTTACCACACGGAGTGGCAAGGAACGGCTGAGGCCCTGGCCTATGTTCATGGCTAGTGGTTCAGCTTCACATGAGGATGGAAGCACTCAGCCTCTCGCTAGAAAAATGAAAAGACTCAAGCTGGCAAAAGCACAGCAAAGAACTGTGCGTTCTTCGAAATCCCAAATCCACAAGGAGAGTCCAATTGTGTCGGTTGCGATGCCTGACCTTCCCAACACTGGACGTGAAGAGCATGCGCCTTCCACCATTTGCACGCCCCCTGCAAGTGCTGGAAGGAGCACCCGCAGTCCAGTTCCTGATAGTCAGATTGAAGATGTCAGTGTTGAAGTACACCAGGATGAGGAGGATATGGGTGTTGCTGGCGCTGGGGAGGAAATTGACAAGGAGGATTCTGATGGTGAGGTGGTTTGTTTAAGTCAGGCACCCGGGGAGACACCTGTTGTCCGTGGGAGGAATATGGCCATTGACATGCCTGGTGAAAATACCAAAAAAATCAGCTCTTCGGTGTGGAAGTATTTCAACAGAAATGCGGACAACATTTGTCAAGCCGTGTGTTGCCTTTGTCAAGCTGTAATAAGTAGGGGTAAGGACATTAACCACCTCGGAACATCCTCCCTTATACGTCACCTGCAGCGCATTCATAATAAGTCAGTGACAAGTTCAAAAACTTTGGGCGACAGCGGAAGCAGTCCACTGACCAGTAAATCCCTTCCTCTTGTAACAAAGCTCACGCAAACCACCCCACCAACTCCCTCAGTGTCAATTTCCTCCTTCCCCAGGAATGCCAATAGTCCTGCAGGCCATGTCACTGGCAATTCTGACGAGTCCTCTCCTGCCTGGGATTCCTCAGATGCATCCTTGCGTGTAACGCCTACTGCTGCTGGCGCTGCTGTTGTTGCTGCTGGGAGTCGATGGTCATCCCAGAGGGGAAGTCGTAAGCCCACTTTTACTACTTCTACCAAGCAATTGACTGTCCAACAGTCCTTTGCGAGGAAGATGAAATATCACAGCAGTCATCCTGTTGCAAAGCGGATAACTGAGGCCTTGACAACTATGTTGGTGTTAGACGTGCGTCCGGTATCCGCCGTTAGTTCACAGGGAACTAGACAATTTCTTGAGGTAGTGTGCCCCCGTTACCAAATACCATCTAGGTTCCACTTCTCTAGGCAGGCGATACCGAGAATGTACACGGACGTCAGAAAAAGACTCACCAGTGTCCTAAAAAATGCAGTTGTACCCAATGTCCACTTAACCACGGACATGTGGACAAGTGGAGCAGGGCAGGGTCAGGACTATATGACTGTGACAGCCCACTGGGTAGATGTATGGACTCCCGCCGCAAGAACAGCAGCGGCGGCACCAGTAGCAGCATCTCGCAAACGCCAACTCTTTCCTAGGCAAGCTACGCTTTGTATCACCGGTTTCCAGAATACGCACACAGCTGAAAACCTCTTACGGCAACTGAGGAAGATCATCGCGGAATGGCTTACCCCAATTGGACTCTCCTGTGGATTTGTGGCATCGGACAACGCCAGCAATATTGTGTGTGCATTAAATATGGGCAAATTCCAGCACGTCCCATGTTTTGCACATACCTTGAATTTGGTGGTGCAGAATTATTTAAAAAACGAGAGGGGCGTGCAAGAGATGCTGTCGGTGGCCAGAAGAATTGCGGGACACTTTCGGCGTACAGGCACCACGTACAGAAGACTGGAGCACCACCAAAAACGCCTGAACCTGCCCTGCCATCATCTGAAGCAAGAAGTGGTAACGAGGTGGAATTCAACCCTATATATGCTTCAGAGGTTGGAGGAGCAGCAAAAGGCCATTCAAGCCTATACAATTGAGCACGATATAGGAGGTGGAATGCACCTGTCTCAAGCGCAGTGGAGAATGATTTCAACGTTGTGCAAGGTTCTGCTGCCCTTTGAACTTGCCACACGTGAAGTCAGTTCAGACACTGCCAGCCTGAGTCAGGTCATTCCCCTCATCAGGCTTTTGCAGAAGAAGCTGGAGACATTGAAGGAGGAGCTAACACAGAGCGATTCCGCTAGGCATGTGGGACTTGTGGATGGAGCCCTTAATTCGCTTAACAAGGATTCACGGGTGGTCAATCTGTTGAAATCAGAGCACTACATTTTGGCCACCGTGCTCGATCCTAGATTTAAAACCTACCTTGGATCTCTCTTTCCGGCACACACAAGTCTGCTGGGGTTCAAAGAACTGCTGGTGAGAAAATTGTCAAGTCAAGCGGAACGCGACCTGTCAACATCTCCTCCTTCACATTCTCCCGCAACTGGGGGTGCGAGGAAAAGGCTCAGAATTCCGAGCCCACCCGCTGGCGGTGATGCAGGGCAGTCTGGAGCGACTGCTGATGCTGACATCTGGTCCGGACTGAAGGACCTGCCAACGATTACGGACATGTCGTCTACTGGCACTGCATATGATTCTCTCCCCATTGAAAGAATGGTGGAGGATTATATGAGTGACCGCATCCAAGTAGGCACGTCAGACAGTCCGTACTTATACTGGCAGGAAAAAGAGGCAATTTGGAGGCCCTTGCACAAACTGGCTTTATTCTACCTAAGTTGCCCTCCCACAAGTGTGTACTCCGAAAGAGTGTTTAGTGCCGCCGCTCACCTTGTCAGCAATCGGCGTACGAGGTTACTTCCAGAAAATGTGGAGAAGATGATGTTCATTAAAATGAATTATAATCAATTCCTCCGTGGAGACATTGACAAGCAGCAATTGCCTCCACAAAGTACACAGGGAGCTGAGATGGTGGATTCCAGTGGGGACGAATTGATAATCTGTGAGGAGGGGGATGTACACGGTGATATATCGGAGGATGATGATGAGGTGGACATCTTGCCTCTGTAGAGCCAGTTTGTGCAAGGAGAGATTAATTGCTTCTTTTTTGGTGGGGGTCCAAACCAACCCGTCATTTCAGTCACAGTCGTGTGGCAGACCCTGTCACTGAAATGATGGGTTGGTTAAAGTGTGCATGTCCTGTTTATACAACATAAGGGTGGGTGGGAGGGCCCAAGGACAATTCCATCTTGCACCTCTTTTTTCTTTAATTTTTCTTTGTGTCATGTGCTGTTTGGGGAGTATTTTTTTGAAGGGCCATCCTGCGTGACACTGCAGTGCCACTCCTAGATGGGCCAGGTGTTTGTGTCGGCCACTAGGGTCGCTTATCTTACTCACACAGCTACCTCATTGCGCCTCTTTTTTTCTTTGCGTCATGTGCTGTTTGGGGAGTGTTTTTTGGAAGGGCCATCCTGCGTGACACTGCAGTGCCACTCCTAGATGGGCCAGGTGTTTGTGTCGGCCACTAGGGTCGCTTAGCTTACTCATACAGCTACCTCATTGCGCCTCTTTTTTTCTTTGCGTCATGTGCTGTTTGGGGAGTGTTTTTTGGAAGGGCCATCCTGCGTGACACTGCAGTGCCACTCCTAGATGGGCCAGGTGTTTGTGTCGGCCACTAGGGTCGCTTAGCTTAGTCATCCAGCGACCTCTGTGCAAATTTTAGGACTAAAAATAATATTGTGAGGTGTGAGGTGTTCAGAATAGACTGAAAATGAGTGGAAATTATGGTTTTTGAGGTTAATAATACTTTGGGATCAAAATGACCCCCAAATTCTATGATTTAAGCTGTTTTTTAGTGTTTTTTGAAAAAAACACCCGAATCCAAAACACACCCGAATCCGACAAAAAAAATTCGGTGAGGTTTTGCCAAAACGCGGTCAAACCCAAAACACGGCCGCGGAACCGAACCCAAAACCAAAACACAAAACCCGAAAAATTTCAAGTGCACATCTCTACTATCAGCCCCCCATCCGCAGCCCATGGATGGGGGGGACAGCCTCGGGCTTCACCCCTGGTCCTTGGGTGGCTGGGGGGGAACCCTTGATTGAAGAGGTCCCCACTCCTCCAGGGTACCCCAGCCAGGGGTGACTGGTTGGGTATTTAATGCCATGGCCGCAGGGAGCTGTATGAAAGTGTCCCCCGGCTGTGTCATTATCTGTCCAGCTAGTGGAGCCCGGTGCTGGTACAAAAAATACGGGGGACCCCTACTCTTTTTGGTGCAGAGCCCGGTGCTGGTTGTTAAAATACGGGGGATCCCCTGTCATTTTTCCCCCCGTATTTTGGCAACCAGGACTGGCTCAAAGAGCCCGAGGCTGGTTATGCTTAGGAGGGGGGACCCCACGCAAATTTTTTTCGGGGTTTTTACCGTTTTTTAAGCATTTTTAAAAATCGAATCAAAATCCGTCAAATCGGCCGTTTTTCGACAGCGGGACTGTCGAATTCGTTTTTTATTGAATATGTCGAATTCCGGCACCCACCTGCCGGAATTCGATGGTCGAATTGTGTCGAATTTAAAAACGGGCAAAAAAGTGCCGCAATTCGCCCGGAATTGCATATACCCCTATATCTCTGTCTGGCAGTTAATACACAGTCTTGTTTTATTACTGTATTTTATCTGCAAAGTGCAACAGAAAATGCTGGCGCTGTTGGGTACATCAATACAAAAATCCCACTCCCTGGTCACAACTCAGGCCGTATTTGAGACCACTGTCCTAAACACTGTTCCCTTACTGCTGTGTTCCCCACAGCAGTAAGGGAACACCAGTATTCTGTTTAGGCACAGCTTTTCAACATTTTATGTACATTCATTAAAGTGCCATTACTTCAAAATTATGGGTGGTCTTCAGTTTGCCGGCTGTCGGGACCCTGGTACACAGTATACCGGTGCCGGAATCCCAACAGCCGGCATACCGACACCTTTTCTCCCTCTTGGGGGTCCATGACCCGACTGGAGGGAGAATAGATAGCATGGTGTGCGTAGCGCGCCACCGTGCCCGCAAGGGGCTCATTTGCGCTCGCCCAGCTGTCGGTATGCCGGCGGTCGGGATTCTGGCACCGGTATGCTGGTCGCCGGGAACACGGCCGCCAGCATACCCTACTACACCCCAAAATTATTGCACTTAACAGTCGCAAAATAAAAATACATTTTCTGTTGATTTTTTTTTTTTTGCTGTTTCCTACTGTACTTTAAAAAAAAAAAAAAGCTGCAACCCACCAAACAGTACTATCTATAAGAGCATGCACAGACGCTGTTATAACAAACATGACAATATAAAATATCGGAAATGATCATATAGCTGAAAGCAGAGGCGTAGCTAGGGTTTTTGGAGCCTAGGGCAAGATGGAAAATGGCGCCCCCCAAAAAAACCAAAAACAAAAAAACAAACAGCAAAAGAAGCATGTGTGCGCGCCGAAAAAATGGGCGTGGCCACACCCCGGAAGGGGTGTGACCATGCAAAAGAAGGGTTGTGGCCACTGAAAATGGCCTACAGTGCCAGTTACATTGCCCCACAGTGCCAGATACAATGCCCCACAGTGCCAGATACATGCCCCACAGTGCCAGATACATGCCCCACCTTTGCCAGATACATGCCCCACAGTGCCAGATATATTGCCCCACAGTGCCAGTTACATTGCCCCACAGTGCCAGTTACATTGCCAGATACATTGCCCCACAGGGCCAGTTACATTGCCCCACAGTGCCAGTTACATTGCCCCACAGTGCCAGATACATGCCCCACTGTGCCAGATACATTGCCCCACAGTGCCAGATACATCACACAGTGCCAGATACATGCCCCACAGTGCCAGTTACATTGCCCACAGTGCCAGATACATTGCCCCACTGTGCCAGATACATGCCCCACTGTGCCAGATACATGCCCAACTGTGCCAGACACATGCCCCACTGTGCCAGATACATTGCCCCACAGTGCCAAATACATGCCCCACTGTGCCAGATACATTGCCCCACAGTGCCAGATACATGCCCCACAGTGCCAGTTACATTGCCCCACTTTGCCAGATACATTGCCCCACTGTGCCAGATACATTGCCCCACTGTGCCAGATACATGCCCCACTGTGCCAGATACATGCCCCACTGTGCCCCACAGTGCCAGATACAAGCCCCACTGTGCGCCCCCCCCCCCCCCACCCCCCGGTCACTCACCGCCTGTTGTGTCTGTGAGGGGAGGAGAGCGCAGCGCCTCTCCTTCCCCTCACTGCTCCCGGTCTCCGGCGGCTGTGTGGCGCCGGTTTGCCAGCCAATCAGAGCTCGCGGACCGGCAGCCAATCAGGAGCCGGTCCGCAAGCTCTGAGTGGCTAACGCCGGAGACCGGACACATGCAGCGCTGCTGGCTGCGCTGCTAGTGCTCTGGCGGCGGAGAGGGGAGGGAGAGACGCTGCACTCTCCTCCCCTAACAATTCGGTGTGATGGGGGCGAGTGGGGCATGATGCCCTGGCCGTCGCCGGCGCCCCCCTCTCCTGGGCCTGCCAAGGCACCCAGGGCACGTGTCCCACTCGCCCTACCCTTGTTACGCCTCTGGCTGAAAGTCAAATATCCATAAACTACAAACACTTATAACCAAGGTTAGATAGATAGATAGATAGATAGATAGATAGATAGATAGATAGATAGATAGATAGATAGATAGATAGATAGATAGATCTTTATGTGCGGAAGTTTATACCATAAAGCTATCCCTCTATGCTCCTCCACAAAAGAGAAAACAATACAGTCAGAGATGACAGTGACTGGTACACCTATTAGTCATCATGAAATATACATGTTCTTATGATTCAGAATCAGCTTTCACTCTATAAATAAATCATCATTTGAATGTAATAATGGATGAATCCTTTTATCTGCCAGAAATACTAAAAGAAAGGAATCTTCACCATTATGTAGAGGTCTGGGAATATAATATAGCATAAAAAGTGCTATATATGAATGGACTTAAATCTTAACTTACTGTAGTTAAAATATTTGGTCCTTACAAAACTACTGTGAGATAATTAGGGGTCCAGTTATTAAACTGCAACCAGCCAACTCGCTGGAGAAATTGTCAGTTTTCTATGGAGAATCAATATCATAGGACTTGATTCAATTTATTAAAGGGAATGAGATTTCTCCAGCTTTAGCCGACTTACCGGCACGTCAGGCAATTTATAAGCAGCGAAAAGATTTGCATATCAGGATGCTGCTGGTTGTTTCTGTCAATGAGGACCAGCACAGCCAGAAAGGCCGGGTAAGATAGCTGTGTGCATGCAAGGGCATAAAGAGCAGACATTAAGATAAATTTAAATCACAAAGAAATTGAGAGATTTGTGGGAAAACTCCATGAAGCCCTAACTGCATGAGCGTTATTTATCCAGCTATAAAGTCCCATGTTTACTCATTTGTGAATAAAAAGGTAACTTAGCACAGCGTAGAAATCATTGATTCCTAATCCTGAAATGATTGGTCAGTGTGCATAGGCTATTTAAAAAAGCCATAATCTTATATAATAAAAGGCTAACGCTGCTCCGCACCTCTATGGGGGAGAATTTAAGTGTGACCACTTGATGGCAGCAGACGGAGCAAATCAGGTGTAGCTCCATTCAGGTGCACCCAAGCGCCGGTGCTGACATTAGTGCTATGTTGTTCAGTCATTTTGAAGGGCTGGTAGCCAGTAGAATGATAAAGGCAAAAATGCATGTATTTGATCCAATGCACTAACATACTCCAATTGTAGTCCATGCTAAAAAAAGAGGATTTTGGTCACTTACCGTTGAATCCGTATCTCTGAAGCAGGCTGGGGAACACTGGACCATGTGATTGTAGGTTCGGACTGGAGAGGGCACCTAAAGTAACTTTAATGTTAAAAAGTAAGCTCCTCCCCCCATTGCGACCCGAGAATTCCAGTAAGTCTTTAAAAGAGTCCAGAAAGGAGTAGCAGTATCCTAGTGAAGCTGCTGTAACAATCAAACAAACCAAAAGGGAAAAGAACCAAACCTTGCAAGACTGAGCGTGAGGGGGAAACGCAGTGTATCCCAGACTGCTTCAGAGAAAAGGATTCAACTGTATGCGACCAAAAATCCTCTTTTCTCTTTCAGCAAGTCTTGAAAACACTGGACCATAGGACGTTGAACAGCCGCCCCCAGGAGAAGGAATGCCCAGTCTGCCTGACCGGAGAACTGTATGCCTAAAGTGAGTGCCGCCAGAGAAAAAACCTGAAAACATACAGACCAAGGACAAGGTAGCTACATTACAGGCTTTTTCCAGTTAAAGCCCTGTGTTGCACAGCCCAGGTGGTCACCATCACCCTAGCGGAATGCACCGCCACCCGGTCTGGTGTCGGTCACCCCACACTAGAAAAGACTAGAGTGATGACCGAGCAGAGTACACGTGCAAAGGCCTAGCAGCCGGCCAACTGCGTTTATGTGCACTGTAAAGAACAAGCAGAGAATTAGTGGTGAACAGAAGAAGTCTCATCCAAGTAAAGACGCAGATCCAGATTATTTTGGTCTAGAGAAATTGCCAAAGGAGGAAAACCCAGAAAGGCAATTACATGGCTGAAGCGGAAGGCTGAAACAAGTTTTGGCTGGAATGTAGTAACCGCACTATCATCACGGAAGACGAGAAAGGGCAACTTAGAAGACAAAACCTGTAACTTGTAAACACACAGAGTTGAGGCAATAGCCATAAGGAAGACCAAGTTTCAGAGAATGAAGTCAAGATGTAAAGGCTCAAATAGAATTTGACTAAATAATAGAACACTTAAGTTCATTTTCTGTGCACTGTGGGAGCTGCAACCTGTGAGTGTGCACACAGTGTGTCATCACACACACCAATTAATCAACCCTAAACACAATTATTTCGGGCACATTCACTTGTAGCGCTCACTATAATAAGGAAGAAATGTCACCATAGGCGGTAGAAATCAGATTCAGCTTTATTGGCCAGGTATACTTGCGTATACTAGGGAATTTGTCTTCGGTTTGCTATACAACAGCCAAGTAGGTAACAGATAAGCAGGTGGGGACAAGCAAAATCATATAGATAGGTATACCGTAGGGACACAAGTTAGTTACATCTACGTCTAGTCAGGAGTTCAGCAGGCGGATCGCTTGGGGAAAGAAACTTTTGAGGCTTCTGGTGGATCTGGCGGTGACGGCCCTGTAATGCCTGCCTGAAGGAAGCAAGTTAAACATGCTGTGGCCGGGGTGTAGCTGGTCCTTTACTATCTACGTTGCCAGCTTTTTAGCTCTGGACAGGTACAGGACCTGGACTGAGGGAAGGTTGGCTTTGATGATCTTCTCTGCAGTTCTGACCAACATTTGGAGCCTGCATCTGTCCCTCGCACTGGTGGAGCCGTTCCATACCAGCATCAAGGAGCACAGTACCGACTCCACAATCGTGGAATAGAAGAGGAGCAGAAGCTTCTGTGGGATGTTGAACTTCCTTAGTTGACTGAGGAAGAACAACCTCTGCTACACTTTCCTGACAGTGGCGTCAGCATTGGACCCCCATTTAAGGTCCCGGGAGATTGTGGTCCCTAGGAACTTGAAGGAGTCCACTAGCTATACCACACTGTCAGCAATAATTAGCGGAGGTGCACTAGCTGACTTCTTCTGGAAGTCCACTATCATCTCGACAGTTTTGAGGGGGTTGAGCTCAAGGATGTTTTGGCTGCACCACTGGGCCAACCGGTCTACTTCCTGTCTATAGGCCGATTCGTCCCCATCCTTGATGAGGCTGATGACGGTGGTGTCGTCGGTGAATTTGATGATCTTTACTGATTGCGCCTCTGAGGTGCAATCATTTGTGTACAGGGAGCAGAGCAGGGGTAAGAGGACACAGCCCTGAGGGCCCCCTGTACTAATGGACCGTTCTTGAGAGGTAAATTCCCCCGCTTTTACCACCTGTGTCCTATCTGTCAGGAAGTCTACTATCCAGGAACAGTTAGCTTCTGGGACCCCTAGGCAAAGTAATTTGGGGTGGAGGATGCTGGGGATTTTTGTATTGAAGGCTGAGATGAAATCAACAAACAGGACCCTCACATAGGTACCGGGAATGTCTAGGTGCTGTAGAATGTAGTGCAGGCCCAGGTTGACTGCATCCTTGACACACTGATTCAATCGATAGGCAAACTGTAGGGTGTCTAGTTGGGGGCCAGTCACAGTTTTCAGGTGATTCAAAACCAGACGCTCGAACGTTTTTATGACCACAGACGTCAGTGCTATCGGCCTGTAGGCGTTCAGGTTCGTGATAGAGGATTTCTTGGGTACTTGGACGATAGTGGACCTTTTGAGGCAGGAGGGGACTTTCTGTAGCTCCAGCAATTTGTTGAAGATCTTGGTGAATATGGGGGCGAGCTGACCTGCACATGCTTTCAGGGCAGATGGTGACACTCCATCAGAACCCGGAGCTTTCCTGGGTTTGGCCCTTTTGAACAGTGCCTCCACCTCTTCTTGAGTGACTTGCAGTGCTTGGAGTTGGTCGTCTGTGTTTGGGGCATCGTAGAGGCGATTGTTTGGGTCACAGGGGACTTCTTTTATGAACCTGCAATAAAAGTGGTTCAGATAGTCTGCTAGGTCTTGGTGCATGGTGGTGGACTTCAATGTTTTCTTGTAGTTGGTTATGGATTGCATTCCTTTCCATACAGATACGGGATCATTGGTGGAGAGATCGTTTGTCAGCTTGTCCAAGAACCACTTTTTGCTAGCCTGATTTCTTTAATCAGAGAGTTCCTAGTTCGGTTATATAGTGCTCTGTCACCGCTGCTATAGGCCTCCTCTTTGGCCCAACGAAGTTGCCTGAGCTGGGCGTTGAACCAGGGCTTGTTGTTGTTGTAAATGCAGCAAGTCTTTTTAGGTACACACATATCCTCACAGTAGCTTATGTAGGATGTGACAGTGTCTGTCAGGTCGGTTGCCGAGGCTTTGAAGACCCCCCATTCCGTGCAGTCGAAGCAGGCCAATGTCCATATTCAAAAAGTACTCCCTCCTATAAACTGGAAAACCTTTAGTATTGGTGACTCTTATTTTAGACTTTGCTAGTCTTGATGGGATGTCCCACATTGTACAATTCCCACAATTATGTAATACAAAAAAATAGAGAAATACATATAGTGTAATAGAGTCTGGTTAAAAGTTATTTTTCTTCAACCACAGTGATAGATCCTAACTGGTGTTTCCATCACCCTCTATTTCTATTCCAATAATACTGCATACCATACTCACACCAATGCGGAGTGGATTCCTCTCATAAAGGTATCTTCTACTGAAATCTACACTCAGTTCCCCCAAAGGTGTCAATATCCTCTGTTGGACCACCCCATGGTGCACACAAATGACAACGAATATTGGGCGTATCCAACTTACTGCTACAAATGCTGTGCTGTTCATATAAAGGTATCTTTATACCAGTGTGCATACACAATGACAAATATTGGGTGTACCCAACTTACTGCTACAAATGCTGTGTTGTTCACATAAAAGTATCTTTGCACCGACACTCCTCCTTTTCCCTCTCACAATCCTCAGACCAGGATTCAAATATATTGAGAAAAAAGAGGGGACGTCTAAATCCAAGCTCATTCTAAAACTTCATATTTATTACATAAAAAGAGGCCTTTAATAAGGGACATTAAAAATACAATAATTTGACTAACCAACACACCCTTTAACAAGGTTTGGACTTTCAGAAGCAAAGCCAAACGCCGCTGAAAATAAATTGACAGAATCAGAACCTGTATCCTTACAGAATGAAGCTGTAAACTAGCCTCCAAATCCCCCTGAAGGAAGGCCAAGACACAAGAGAAACGAAACTTGGAGCTATGTACCAGTGGCAGTTGCCACGAATAGGATGCACAATGAACAAGGACACATTTATATTTACTGTTCTGCTTTTGATCCTCAACCCTTATAGGTAATATTTAGATATAAAGCTAAAAGACTGCAGATGGGGTATACTAAAGATAAAATGCGGTAAAAAAACGTTTTCTGTTTTTTTTTGTTTTTTTTTTACTGCATTTCCATATGTACAAATCCAGAGATGCCAGCATTTATAGAAGCCTATGGGCTTCTATAGGTGCATCTGGCCGTCTCCTCCCTTCAGCATCTGGTCGTCTCCTCCCTTCTCTGCCCAAAATCTGACTGTCTCACCACTCTCTGCCCAGCATCTGACTGTCACCCATCTCTCTTTCTGCCCAGCTGCAGCATAACTGCCCTCTCTCTGCCAATGGAACTACCCCAGTCGGCAGTGCGCACGATTTGTGTCATTTAGCCTTGCCCTCTCCACTATGACCAGAATTTCCCTGTACTATCTCCCCACCCTGCCCACTACAATAGGAAGCAGGTGGCAGGAGATCAGCCTTCTCTTGCGGGGGTGCGTTTAACTACACAACAAAGTGTGAGTGTATTGCAACTTTCGCAACTGAGGGTAGGCAAGTATGGTACAACCTGCTAACAAATACTTGCTGACATTCTCCTCACCCTAGCAATTTTTCCAGTGGCTTCTCTGTTCTACTCACATCCCCAGCTGAAATCCATAGGGGGTTTGTGTGTAAGCACGTTAGTAAAATTTAGAGTAAAGTACTGTAGATGGTAGTGCAGCTTTAATTCTAAAAAGCTATTTGTTTCCATTCATTTTACAAACTCACATAATTTAATACAATACCAATATTTAACAATCTTATCCCTATTGCAATTCAACTTAATATTTGGAGAAAACACTTTCATATAAACTTCTACAAATTCTTATGTTAGAGATCTTCAACTGTATTGGGAAATAGCAGGATCCATTTAGCTTATCTCATCTAAATTTAATTCTCCCTGGATACCTAAAGACACAAGTGTAGACAATAATGTTTTCCTTTGGCTAAATATAACCTTCCCAAGATACCAAAGGATAATCTAACTTGCCTGCCCTATATATTTGTGTTTGTAGATACCTTAGGAAGTGACATATTAGCATTGGCTTCCTTCCAGAAATATATCCTTCCAGAGATAATGTAAAGCCTTCAGGAGTTTCAATAAGTGGCTATGTCAGCATGTGTAAAGTAAGATAAATCCTACCAAGGAAATGCAATCTAATTATAGGTCAATATACATGATGTTGATATTGTTGTACAGATATGGCACTTGTTTGAGCACATGTCAATTGTCAGCTTCTTTTTTTTTCTTTGCTAACAAGAACCTTAAAAAAAACAAAGTTGGAATAAAATATATCATAATAAATTTTTTCGGTATTAAGGCAAAGTGTTTAGTTCTGGATTAGAGTTGTACAACATATTTCACTGGAACGGAACTACAGTAAATAATTACAGCTTCCCCAATCTGTGTAAGTAGTAGAGAACGGAACATCAATGGTAGTAAATGGTATTATCATACTCCTTCTAGAGATATAAAATAATGAAGGCAGATTTGTGACAATGGGAATTTATTACTATCCTTCATAGACACGAGCCTTGGTTTAATAATGATTCTGTTTTTAAATAATTATTTAATCATTTGCATTATACTTGTTTATAATATCAGTTGCTCTATACCTGGTTCTGTGTTGATGTGGCATCTGGTATACAGCTCATAGACTACTAATAAAATATGTAACATGATTAGAACACTAGTTTCTAATGATTACTGTATATTGACAAAATCAACTAACTTATGGTTTCATCCTATTCACTTTTGCTACATTCATTTACATGT
This sequence comes from Pseudophryne corroboree, assembly GCF_028390025.1. Lineage (NCBI taxonomy): Eukaryota > Metazoa > Chordata > Amphibia > Anura > Myobatrachidae > Pseudophryne > Pseudophryne corroboree. Next base: position 346,380,908 of record NC_086448.1, on the reverse strand, counting down.
ATTCAAAAAGAAAATCTTCAAACATTCATTTGTTATCATCCAATAAAGCTCTGATTACTGAATCTGTGTTTATACAAATATATGCTGCCACGTATGAACAGAACATTTGTTTTCTTGGTTCCATCCTAAAATCATTCTACGTAACCAATGCACCAAACAACCATGACTGTGTCTTTAAGTTAGTAGGCGAGGTCAACACAATGTAATTTCATTCTAATTACTGTGTTTATTCCACTTTGCTAATTTGTTCAAAGTGAGCATGCTATTTTTACATTCACTTGGAAAACGTGTAGTAATTATGTAAACGTTAAAGTCGGTAATCCTGGAAGTTACAGTAATGAAAATACAAAAAAATCGGGAAAAAAGTCTTTTTCGGAATTTAGAACTCAAAAAAAATCAGTTGAGTGAAGATATATTATCTATTATCCAATACAATCCAAAAAACTTATACTACTGAAAAAGGTCTCAACATACTAGACTATGCTTTTATGAGAACAATATTGGAGTCTCATCTGCTATCTAAGCCTGGGATATCAATAAAATGGCAAGATGACAAAAAAAACGATATGCGAACAGCGATGGAGAGTAACTTATAAACCATCTAATATGTAAAACATCAAATTAAAAAAATGTAAAGGAAATGGGTTGGAAAGTGGTGAGAGGGATCACTAGGTGCTCAGTAGGTGCAGTAAGAGAATGAGCCTGTATTTTTAATTGAAAAATTATTCATAGTAAAATAAACACATTAATTGCCAAAGTAAATATGCAATTCATATTTTAATGCATCTTTTCTGTTATGTGGAAATTTGTTTACTAGCACATATAAAGGGACAAATCTATTAGGGACCTGGCTGCAGTGTGCTGCTCTGTCACATTGCAGGCAGTAGCATGCTAGCTGCTCCTCAAACCCAGGTAGCCGAGTAATTTTTTTAGCCCAGCAGTTACAAAATTGCCAAAAACACCATTCATTTACTTTTTTATTCAATTGTGACCCATCACAGCAGAGCCGGCCATAGGCATAGGCAAACTAGGCAATTGCCTAGGGTATTTGATATGCCTAGGGGCATCATCAGCTTCCGCTGATTAAAATGATATGCGGCATGCCGATATTCTGTGTGTAGCATTTCATATGCAGATACAGCCACAGTCTCACACAGTATATAGGCATTCTGCATATCAGTTTAATCAGCAGAAGCTGCTTGTGCATCCTAGCCACATAGCAATGCAAATAAGATGCATTTTCATTTAAAAAAAGGTGCCCGACATTAGCATTGATGCAAGATCTGTGAGGACACATCTGTATCCAAGCAGAGGCAGAGGTCACAGTGTTAGTGAAAGTGTGAGTGCTGTGTGCATGTGAGTGGGTTGGTTGTGCAGTAGTGTTCGGAATATGTGTAAGGAGCATTATGTGTGTCATGACAAAATGCATTAATAATGTGCAACATATGTGGAAAGGGCCACTATGTGTGTCATTATGTGTATAAGGGCATTAATAATGTGCGGCATATGTGTAACAGGGTACTACTGTATGTGTGTCATTATGTGTATAGGGGCACTAATAATGTGCAGCAAATGTGTAGGGGGCACTATGTGTGTCATTATGTGTATAAGGGCATTAATAATGCAAGAAGATGCCCCTTTTTGGGCTGTGCGTCAAATGTGCGAACTGTTCCTATTTAAAATATAGGGGGTACAAGGACTGCTATGGGTGAGGGGTGATGGTGCTGGGAAAGAGGTGCAAGGTCAGAGGCAGAACCAGCGGTGGTGCTAGGGGGCACCAGCCAAAATCTTGCCTAGGGCATCATATTGGTTAGGGCCGGCTCTGCATCACAGTTGAGATGTGCAGGTATTGAGTTTATTGCAACTTTTAAGAGGGAATTGTTTTGGATATGTATTTTGGGGTAAATTTACACTTTTGCATCAAAACCATTGCAAAACTTGTTTAAAAGCCACATCGCTGTCCTGATTTTTTTATTATAACAACCATACAAACCACCAGATTTGCCAAGTGTATCCACTGCCAAACCAGCTCAAAAACAAAGTAAAGATTGTTTAAAGAGCTGTGGGGGAATGGTATCGAAATCCCGGCAGTCACCATCCCGAAAGTTAGAATGTCAATAGGGGCACCCTGACGATCGAAATCCAGATGATCACAGTGAGTATTTTAGCCCTATCCCTTACCGCCCCCTCCTGCAGCCTAACCTTAACCACCCCACCCCCATAGACTAATCCTAACCCTTCCCCTAGTACCTAACCCTAAATCTAACTACTTACCTTCAGAATCCATCGGGATTCAGACCATTGGCATCCCAACATTTACAATCCAAACGACCCAGTGAGTATTTTAGTCTTAACCCTAATCGTCCCCTCCCGCAGTCTAACCCTAACCCCCCACATAGATTAACCCTAACCTTTCCCCTTGTGCTTAAACCTAAAATTAGCCTTAACTCTTCCTTTGGGATCTGTCAGGATTCTGACCATCAGGATATTGCTGTTGGTATTCTGACTGTCGGAATCCTGACTGCAAGGATCTTCACCGCATCACACTGTGGGTATCCAGAAGTGATCTTTAATATTATTTACAAATTACAAAGACAGCATTTGGTCCCCCATCAAAATAGCAACCAGCACTAGTGCGATCAACCAGTTAAAGAAAAGGTGCCACTTACTTGACTGCATTTATAATGCTTTACTGACCTAAGTGCAGGTACAAGTTCTTCAGGTTACCTCAAATACTATGGTCCAAATACCGTACATACTGGAAGGTCAGTTGTTTTCTACCAAAAATGATCCATAGAATGTATGTTTGTACAGTATGTACAACTGGGCAGCATGGATGGTGTAATGGTTAGCATTACTGCCTTACAGCACTGAGGTCATGAGTTTGATTCCCACCATGTCCCTAACGGTGTGAAGTTTGTACATTCTCCTTGTGCTTGCGTGGGTTTTTGCTCCAGTTTCCCCCCACAATCCCAAAATATGCTGGAAGGTTAACTGGCTGGTAGGTTAGTTGGCTCCCAACAAAATTTACCCTAGCGGGAATGTGTGTGTGTGTGTGTGTGTGTGTGTGTGTGTGTGTGTGTGTGTACCTGTATAAAATATAGAAGGGACTTGCTGTTAGGCCACTCACAAACCTTATCCCTAGATGGTGTCATTAATGGATCATGCCTACTTGCGCCACTTTATTGTATATGTGGTGCACTAAGAGCAAAGCTAACTAAGGACACATCTTTTCTTGTCTAATTGTCATCAAAACACACTTCAAGTAAAGTCCACTCTCTGGGCCATGGGCACCTACTTTAGTTTATATGCACCTACTTTTGTAAGTGTTTGGATTCCCCTATAAAAAACTGCAAAAAGAACACTTCTAAAGTATCAGCATAACGTCGCTTTCTGTTCACCCCATTTATATTGTAAAAAACTGCTCACTTTATATTCCTTTAGGGTTGAAATGATAAAATGTTGTTATTTGTGTGTGCTTGAATGCTTCTATTGTATTGCTTGAAGTGCACTTGGAAAGGCCCCACAATTCTCAAACTGTCCTTGGAGAGATCCTACATTGAAGACTACCAAAGGATAAATAATTGGAATTAATGACAAACTTTTCTACAGTAAATGTATTTTCCATTAGCCCTCACTGAACGAATGTAAGTAATGGAATATCCTACTGCAGCAGCATTCTCAGGTACTGTAATTCATCAGTGTTCACAGAGCTGCCTCTTCCCATTAGTGGAGCCACAGGAACTACACACTGAGTCAGGTTTTCTCATGGCCCTCCAGTTCTGTTGAATACATATCTGCAAATGTTATATATCATCACCTTAAAATGGTCCTGAGATGGGTATGAGCCAAAGGACTAATAGAAATCTGTAATCTTCGTAACGTCAGTTTATTACTGGTCCGTGTGGTCACACTGCACTTTAAAACTTCAGGGCATGATCAGTTGCCCAGAAACCCCCCTCCTCTTGGCAAGTGGCTCAAATTATGACAACAATTGCAATGGATGGTATAAAATATGATTACTAGAGCTGCTTCCACATCATGCAGTTTAAGAGACAGAGCAGAGTTGCTGCACATGCCCAGTGGTAGCAGATTCTTCTACCAAGTTTGCTGTGTGTATGGTTCTGACTCCTCCATCAGTGCACCAGACCAGGGAGTAGATACCAGGAAGAAGAGACAGGAGCCATACCATGAGGTGGGAGAATGTGTGCATAGAAAGTGCAGTACTAGTTCTATTATGTTTGTGTATTTATTTATAATAGTATTTTTAACCTTTTCTTGACCACTTATTTATATTATTTAAATATGTTTGATACAGCCTATACTATAGACCAGTGGTTCCTAAATGTTTTAGAATCATGGCACCCAAGAGATATCAGAATTTTGTTCACTGCACCCCTGGCCCAAAAGTTTCTTGAGAGATTTAAAAAGAAATATTAAATTAAGTAAATATGTCATCCTTGGGTACAATTGTGTGGTAAGGGACAAGATTTGCTTCTGTTTGTCCACATATTTATGATTGGCAGCCACCAGCACTGGTTTTGCCTATTACATTGACCATAAATAATTTGAATTGGTCCTGGGCCACCAATCCAAGGCACCCCTGCAAGTGTCCTGAGGAACCCCAGGGTGCTACGTCACACAGTTTGAGAACCACTGCTATAGACCAACCAAAGTGTTAAATAATAATACTGTATTTCATGTTCCACAGACCGGGAGATTGTGGATTGCATTTGGAAACCACCCTCTAGAAATCCTGCGTTTGCCAACGACCTGGATTTGTGGGAGTGTCACAGGCATGTATAAAAAGCTTTATGCGATTCTGAATCATGTGTACGGGGAAGGAAAGCATGTTTCTGAAGTATCTCTTGCACCTAGCATGGTGTTGGTGCAAGTGCATATACTAGTGATGACAATTTCAGCGGTCAGTGTACATCATTGGATGGCACGGGTTTCCGCATGAACACGCACAAACCCTCATTGATCAAGTAAGGTAGTAAATCAGGCTCCCGTGGCTGCCTGCTACTATAGCCACTTTGCCTGTGACTCAGCCCCTGGATGTCACTGAGCTCTTCAGAATGATCCCTCTGTTATTGTTTGACTGTGAAGTATATTTGCGAACTTTGAAGTTCACTTCCCTAGGAGAAGCCCGAAGTGGAGATGCGGCTGGCCTGTCTTGGGGTGGGGTTTGTTAAAATGTTGTGTTTACAGGTTCGAGTGAAGGGGGCAGGGCTAAAATTATGCTGCAATTTACATCATTTAGCCCCACCCCCTCCATGCACACTTGAGAATCCCAGTATTATCTCCATATCCTGCCTAATTCACCAGGAAGTGGACAGGATGCAAGAGATTCGCCTACTCTCCCACGTTTCAAGGTGTCTGGGGGACTACCCGAACAATCATGAGTCTCCCAGAACTTTTGGAAGCATAGGCAAGTGTGTTATGGCAATTGCATGGCTGATTGCTTGACTTTATGCCCCTATTAGCTGAGGGTGTGGTGGGAGTGGTCAAACGCTCTAATTAGCTGGTGTGTCCAAGTACATTTATATATGTATTATTTATCATAAAATTATTTATCACACACGGTAAAACCCCCGAAAACGGGGGTTTTACCGCATTTTCATATTTACTAACACCCTACTGCCGCGTTTTCGGCGTCCAGGGTATCGCCATCTCTGGATGGCGATACCCTATAGAAGCCTATGGGCTTCTTTTCGCCGACCGCCGCAATCCGCCGACACCGTCGTCACCGCCGCAGACGCCTCCCCCCCTCCCCCCCAGCTTACCTTCCTCCAGGCTGCCCTGGACCCGGAAGGTAATCTCCTCCTCCCCCTAGCAACGCAGCCGGACGTCCTTCCGGCTGCAGGGGTGAGGAGGAGGCGCCGGGGGCAGCCTGCTGCTTCTTTCCGGCATCTAGCCTGTGTGGGGACCCATGGGAGGTGACGGAGACCCCCCGCAGACCACCTAACAGGTATCGCGGGGGGCCTCCGTCACCGCATCGCGATGTTGATCGCATATGTTAGTACATATGCGATCAACATTGCTACGGTAACCGGCGAGGGGCGGCAATGTATGTTAATACATCCTGCCCACAGTGTGATAAATCTGTTTTATTCATGTATAAAAATAATACTTTTAAATAATTTAATGTAATGTCCTTCAGTTACCTTCATAAAATAGTTCTCTTACTTTTTGCTACACTTGGGAAACCTGAAATTCAAATACTTTAAATGACGCAAGAAAATAAGAATTTACTTACCGATAATTCTATTTCTCGTAGTCCGTAGTGGATGCTGGGGACTCCGTCAGGACCTTGGGGATTAGCGGCTCCGCAGGAGACAGGGCACAAAAGTAAAAGCTTTAGGATCATGTGGTGTGCACTGGCTCCTCCCCCTATGACCCTCCTCCAAGCCTCAGTTAGGATACTGTGCCCGGACGAGCGTACACAATAAGGAAGGATTTTGAATCCCGGGTAAGACTCATACCAGCCACACCAATCACACTGTACAACCTGTGATCTGAACCCAGTTAACAGCATGATAACAGCGGAGCCTCTGAAAAGATGGCTCACAACAATAATCCGATTTTTGTAACAATAACTATGTACAAGTATTGCAGACAATCCGCACTTGGGATGGGCGCCCAGCATCCACTACGGACTACGAGAAATAGAATTATCGGTAAGTAAATTCTTATTTTCTCTGACATCCTAAGTGGATGCTGGGGACTCCGTCAGGACCATGGGGATTATACCAAAGCTCCCAAACGGGCGGGAGAGTGCGGATGACTCTGCAGCACCGAATGAGAGAACTCCAGGTCCTCCTCAGCCAGGGTGTGCCCCTGACCAAGTAGCAGCTCGGCAAAGTTGTAAAGCCGAGACCCCTCGGGCAGCCGCCCAAGATGAGCCCACCTTCCTTGTGGAATGGGCATTTACATATTTTGGCTGTGGCAGGCCTGCCACAGAATGTGCAAGCTGAATTGTACTACACATCCAACTAGCAATTGTCTGCTTAGAAGCAAGAGCACCCAGTTTTTTGGGTGCCTACAGGATAACAGCAAGTCAGTTTTCCTGACTCCAGCCGTCCTGGAAACCTATATTTTCAGGGCCCTGACAACATCTAGCAACTTGGAGTCCTCCAAGTCCCTAGTAGCCGCAGGTACCACAATAAGCTGGTGCAGGTGAAACGCTGACACCACCTTAGGGAGAAACTGGGGACGAGTCCGCAGCTCTGCCCTGTCCGAATGGACAATCAGATATGGGCTTTGTGAGACAAAGCCTCCAATTCTGACACTCGCCTGGCCGAGGCCAGGGCCAACAGCATGGTCACTTTCCATGTGAGATATTTCAAATCCACAGATTTGAGCGGTTTAAACCAATGTGATTTTAGGAATCCCAGAACTACGTTGAGATCCCACAGTGCCACTGGAGGCACAAAAGGGGGTTGTATATGCAGTACTCCCTTGACAAACTTCTGGACTTCAGGAACTGAAGCCAATTTTTTCTGGAAGAAAATTGACAGGGCCGAAATTTGAACCTTAATGGACCCCAATTTGAGGCCCATAGACACTCCTGTTTGCAGGAAATGCAGGAATCGACCGAGTTGAAATTTCTTCGTGGGGCCTTCCTGGCCTCACACCACGCAACATATTTTCGCCACATGTGGTGATAATGTTGTGCGGTCACCTCCTTCCTGGCTTTGACCAGGGTAGGAATGACCTCTTCCGGAATGCCTTTTTCCCTTAGGATCCGGCGTTCCACCGCCATGCCGTCAAACGCAGCCGCGGTAAGTCTTGGAACAGACATGGTACTTGCTGAAGCAAGTCCCTTCTTAGCGGCAGAGGCCATGAGTCCTCTGTGAGCATTTCTTGAAGTTCCGGGTACCAAGTCCTTCTTGGCCAATCCGGAGCCACGAGTATAGTTCTTACTCCTCTACGTCTTATAATTCTCAGTACCTTGGGTATGAGAAGCAGAGGAGGGAACACATACACCGACTGGTACACCCACGGTGTTACCAGAACGTCCACAGCTATTGCCTGAGGGTCTCTTGACCTGGCGCAATACCTGTCCAGTTTTTTGTTCAGGCGGGACGCCATCATGTCCACCTTTGGTCTTTCCCAACGGTTCACAATCATGTGGAAGACATCCCGATGAAGTCCCCACTCTCCCGGGTGGAGGTCGTGCCTGCTGAGGAAGTCTGCTTCCCAGTTGTCCACTCCCGGAATGAACACTGCTGACAGTGTTATCACATGATTTTCCGCCCAGCGAAGAATCCTTGCAGTTTCTGCCATTGCCCTCCTGCTTCTTGTGCCGCCCTGTCTGTTTACGTGGGCGACTGCCGTGATGTTGTCCCACTGGAGCAATACCGGCTGACCTTGAAGCAGAGGTCTTGCTAAGCTTAGAGCATTGTAAATTGCCCTTAGCTCCAGTATATTTATGTGGAGAGAAGTCTCCAGACTATATCACACTCCCTGGAAATTTTTTCCCTGTGTGACTGCTCCCCAGCCTCTCAGGCTGGCATCCGTGGTCACCAGGACCCAGTCCTGAATGCCGAATCTGCGGCCCTTTAATAGATGAGCACTCTGCAGCCACCGAAGAAGAAACACCCTTGTCCTTGGAGACAGGGTTATCCGCTGATGCATCTGAAGATGCGATCCGGACCATTTTTCCAGCAGATCCCACTGAAAAGTTCTTGCGTGAAATCTGCCGAATGGAATCGCTTCGTAAGAAGCCACCATTTTTCCCAGGACCCTTGTGCAATGATGCACTGACACTTTTCCTGGTTTTAGGAGGTTCCTGACTAGCTCGGATAACTCCCTGGCTTTCTTCTCCGGGAGAAACACCCTTTTCTGGACTGTGTCCAGAATCATCCCTAGGAACAGCAGACGTGTCGTCGGAAACAGCTGCGATTTTGGAATATTTAGAATCCACCCGTGCTGTCGTAGAACTACTTGAGATAGTGCTACTCCGACCTCCAACTGTTCTCTGGACCTTGCCCTTATCAGGAGATCCTCCATTTTCTTTGAAGAAGAATCATCATTTCGGCCATTACCTTGGTAAAGACCCGGGGTGCCGTGGACAATCCAAACGGCAGCGTCTGAAACTGATAGTGACAGTTATGTACCACGAACCTGAGGTACCCTTGGTGAGAAGGGCAAATTGGGACATGGAGGTAAGCATCCCTGATGTCCAGGGACACCATATAGTCCCCTTCTTCCTGGTTCGCTATCACTGCTCTGAGTGACTCCATCTTGATTTGAACCTTTGTATGTAAGTGTTCAAATATTTCAGATTTAGAATAGGTCTCACCGAGCCGTCTGGCTTCAGTACCACAATATAGTGTGGAATAATACCCCTTTCCTTGTTGTAGGAGGGGTACTTTGATTATCACCTGCTGGGAATACAGCTTGTGAATTGTTTCCAATACTGCCTCCCTGTCGGAGGGAGACGTTGGTAAAGCAGACTTCAGGAACCTGCGAGGGGGAGACGTCTCGAATTTCCAATCTGTACCCCTGGGATACTACTTGTAGGCTCCAGGGGTCCACTTGCGAGTGAGCCCACTGCGTGCTGAAACTCTTGAGACGACCCCCCACCGCACCTGAGTCCGCTTGTACGGCCCCAGCGTCATGCTGAGGACTTGGTAGAAGCGGTGGAGGGCTTCTGTTCCTGGGAATGGGCTGCCTGCTGCAGTCTTCTTCCCTTTCTTCTATCCCTAGGCAGATATGACTGGCCTTTTGCCCGCTTGCCCTTATGGGGACGAAAGGACTGAGGCTGAAAAGACGGTGTCTTTTTCTGCTGAGATGTGACTTGGGGTAAAAAAGGTGGATTTTCCAGCTGTTGCCGTGGCCACCAGGTCCGATGGACCGACCCCAAATAACTCCTCCCCTTTATACGGCAATACTTCCATGTGCCGTTTGGAATCTGCATCACCTGACCACTGTCGTGTCCATAAACATCTTCTGGCAGATATGGACATCGCACTTACTCTTGATGCCAGAGTTAAATGCTCTATAGTCAATAAAATACTGTCCCTGTCAAGGGTATCAATATTTTCAGTCAGGGAATCCGACCAAGCCACCCCAGCGCTGCACATCCAGGCTGAGGCGATCGCTGGTCGCAGTATAACACCAGTATGTGTGTATATACTTTTTAGGATATTTTCCAGCCTTCTATCAGCTGGCTCCTTGAGGGCGGCCGTATCTGGAGACGGTAACGCCACTTGTGATAAGCGTGTGAGCGCCTTATCCACCCTAAGGGGTGTTTCCCAACGCGCCCTAACTTCTGGCGGGAAAAGGTATACCGCCAATAATTTTCTATCGGGGGAAACCCACGCATCATCACACACTTCATTTAATTTATCTGATTCAGGAAAAACTACAGGTAGTTTTTTCACACCCCACATAATACCCTTTTTTGTGGTACTTGTAGTATCAGAAATATGTAACACCTCCTTCATTGCCCTTAACATGTAACGTGTGGCCCTAAAGGAAAATACGTTTGTTTCTTCACCGTCGACACTGGAGTCAGTGTCCGTGTCTGTGTCTGTGTCGACCGACTGAGGTAAATGGGCGTTTTAAAGCCCCTGACGGTGTTTGAGACGCCTGGACAGGTACTAATTTGGTTGCCGGCCGTCTCATGTCGTCAACCGACCTTGCAGCGTGTTGACATTATCACGTAATTCCCTAAATAAGCCATCCATTCCGGTGTCGACTCCCTAGAGAGTGACATCACCATTACAGGCAATTGCTCCGCCTCCTCACCAACATCGTCCTCATACATGTCGACACACACGTACCGACACACAGCACACACACAGGGAATGCTCTGATAGAGGACAGGACCCCACTAGCCCTTTGGGGAGACAGAGGGAGAGTTTGCCAGCACACACCAAAACGCTATAATTATACAGGGACAACCTTTATATAAGTGTTTTCCCTTATAGCATCTTAATATATAATCATATCGCCAAATAAGTGCCCCCCCTCTCTGTTTTAACCCTGTTTCTGTAGTGCAGTGCAGGGGAGAGCCTGGGAGCCTTCCCACCAGCAGTTCTGTGAGGGAAAATGGCGCTGTGTGCTGAGGAGAATAGGCCCCGCCCCCTTTTCGGCAGGCTTCTTCTCCCGTTTTTCTGACAATCTGGCAGGGGTTAAATACATCCATATAGCCCCAGAGGCTATATGTGATGTATTTTTAGCCAGTATAGGTACTTTCATTGCTGCCCAGGGCGCCCCCCCCAGCGCCCTGCACCCTCAGTGACCGTTGGTGTGAAGTGTGCTGAGAGCAATGGCGCACAGCTGCAGTGCTGTGCGCTACCTCATGAAGACTGAGAAGTCTTCAGCCGCCGATTTCTGGACCTCTTCTCTCTTCAGCATCTGCAAGGGGGTCGGCGGCGCGGCTCCGGTGACCCATCCAGGCTGTACCTGTGATCGTCCCTCTGGAGCTAGTGTCCAGTAGCCTAAGAAGCCAATCCATCCTGCACGCAGGTGAGTTCACTTCTTCTCCCCTAAGTCCCTCGTTGCAGTGAGCCTGTTGCCAGCAGGACTCACTGAAAATAAAAAACCTAATAAAACTTTTACTCTAAGCAGCTCTTTAGGAGAGCCACCTAGATTGCACCCTTCTCGGCCGGGCACAAAAACCTAACTGAGGCTTGGAGGAGGGTCATAGGGGGAGGAGCCAGTGCACACCACATGATCCTAAAGCTTTTACTTTTGTGCCCTGTCTCCTGCGGAGCCGCTAATCCCCATGGTCCTGACGGAGTCCCCAGCATCCACTTAGGACGTCAGAGAAAATATGTTATGTGGCTTAAATGCTTTACAAATGTGCTAAAATCAGAACTACAATAATGTTTATTCAGAATTCACGTGATTCTTTAGCTAATGCTATTCTTATTCATACATGTTTTTAAGATCTCTACTCATCCAAAACTCCTAGCAAAGCCTTATAAACAGAGACTCGCTCAGCCATGGGTCTCAGCTGTCTCAGGCAGACAACATTTGTAAATATTGTACACATTTTCTTGCTGGTTTTTCTTTCTTGTTAGATTGAATAATAATTAAAATGAAAACATTTGTCATTTATTTTTTTGCACAAAAATGTTTCTCTAAGGCAGGCATTCCCAACCGCAGTCCTCAAGGCACACCAACAGTACAGGTTTTAGTGATATCCAGGCTGCAGCACAGGTGGTTAAATCAAAATAACTGAGGTACTAATTAAGTCACCTGTGTTCAAACCTGGATATCACTAAAACCAGGGGGTATATTTACTAACATTCGTAATTTTCGGAAAAAGGTCAAAGTTCAATCACGAATGACATCGACAGTGTAAAATTGCAACTTTTTGAATTGATTACGACTAATTTACTAAGCTGCCGTATTTTGCCTTTTCGGGTTTTCCGATGTCGATGTCATTCGTCTTTTTTTTCTGTTTTTTACGGCAGTGATTTGCAAAACACTGCCGACTTTTTCAAAATGAATCTCGGCCGGATCTGTGTGATCCGTGCTGGGGTTCATTTTTTTTTTTTTTTTTTTTAAATAAACACTGTAAAACTTAAAAAAAAATTGCGTGGGGTCCCCCCTCCTAAGCATAACCAGCCTCGGGCTCTTTGAGCCGATCCTGGTTGCAGAAATATGGGGAAAAAAATGACATGGGTTCCCCCATATTTAAGCAACCAGCATCGGGCTCTGCGCCTGGTCCTGGTTCCAAAAATACGAGGGACAAAAAGCGTAGGGGTCCCCCGTATTTTTAAAACCAGCACCGGGCTCCACTAGCTGGACAGATAATGCCACAGCCGGGGGTCACTTTTATATAGTGCCCTGCGGCCGTGGCATCAAATATCCAACTAGTCACCCCTGGCCGGGGTACCCTGGGGGAGTGGGGACCCCCCCCCCCAGCCACCCAAGGGCCAGGGGTGAAGCCCGAGGCTGTCCCCCCCATCCAATTGGCTGCGGATGGGGGGCTGATAGCCTTTTGTGAAAATGAAAAGATATTGTTTTTAGTAGCAGTACTACAAGGCCCAGCAAGCCTCCCCCGCATGATGGTACTTGGAGAAACACAAGTACCAGCATGCGGCGGAAAAACGGGCCCGCTGGTACCTGTAGTACTACTACTAAAAAAATACCCAAAAAAAGACAATACACACACACCTTGAAAGTAAAGATTTATTACATACATCCACACAAACATACAAACATACTTACCTTATGTTCACACGAGGGTCGGTCCTCTTCTCCAGTAGAATCCAAGGGGTACCTGTTGAATAAATTATACTCACCAGCTCCAGGGTCCCAGGCTCCTCGTAGCATCCATTTGTAATCCACATACTTGAATAAAATAAAAAAACGGGCACCCGAGCCACGCACTGAAAGGGGACCCATGTTTGCACATGGGCCCCCTTTCCACGAATGCCAGAAACCCACTCTGACTTCTGTCTAAGTGGGTTTCTTCAGCCAACCAGGGAGCGCCACGTTGTAGCACCCTCCTGATCGGCTGTGTGCTCCTGTTCTGTCTGACAGGCGGCACACGGCAGTGTTACAATGTAGCGCCTATGCGCTCCATTGTAACCAATGGTGGGAACTTTCTGCTCAGCGGTGAGGTCACTTTCGGTCAACCGCAGGGCAGAAAGTTCCCACCATTGGTTACAATGGAGCGCATAGGCGCTACATTGTAACACTGCAGCGTGCTGCCTGTCAGTCAGTACAGGAGCACACAGCCGATCAGGAGGGTGCTACAACGTGGCGCTCCCTGATTGGCTGAAGAAACCCACTTAGACATCAGTCAGAGTGGGTTTCTGGCATTCGGGGAAAGGGGGCCCATGTGCAAACATGGGTCCCCTTTCAGTGCGTGGCTCGGGTGTCCGTTTTTTTATTTTATTCAAGTACGTGGATTACAAATGGATGCTACGAGGAGCCTGGGACCCTGGAGCTGGTGAGTATAATTTATTCAACAGGTACCCCTTGGATTCTACTGGAGAAGAGGACCGACCCTCGTGTGAACATAAGGTAAGTATGTTTGTATGTTTGTGTGGATGTATGTAATAAATCTTTACTTTCAAGGTGTGTGTGTCTTGTCTTTTTCTGGGTATTTTTTTAGTAGTAGTACTACAGGTACCAGCGGGCCCGTTTTTCCGCCGCATGCTGGTACTTGTGTTTCTCCAAGTACCAGCATGCGGGGGAGGCTTGCTGGGCCTTGTAGTACTGCTACTAAAAACAATATCTTTTCATTTTCACAAAAGGCTATCAGCCCCCCATCCGCAGCCAATTGGATGGGGGGGGGGACAGCCTCGGGCTTCACCCCTGGCCCTTGGGTGGCTGGGGGGGGACCCCTTGATTGAAGGGGTCCCCACTCCCCCAGGGTACCCCGGCCAGGGGTGACTAGTTGGATTTTTGATGCCACGGCCGCAGGGCACTATATAAAAGTGACCCCCGGCTGTGGCATTATCTGTCCAGCTAGTGGAGCCCGGTGCTGGTTTTAAAAATACGGGGGACCCCTACTCTTTTTGTCCCCCGTATTTTTGGAACCAGGACCAGGCGCAGAGCCTGATGCTGGTTGCTTAAATATGGGGGAACCCCTGTCAATTTTTCCCCCATATTTCTGCAACCAGGATCGGCTCAAAGAGCCCGAGGCTGGTTATGCTTAGGAGGGGGGACCCCACGCAATTTTTTTTAAGAAAATAACCACTTTCCCACCCCTTCCCACTGATATACATGCACGGATCTCATGGATCCCTGCATGCCTATACAATCACGGATTAAAAAAGCAGGTCTGGTTTTTTTTAGCACTTTTTTACGAGTTGTAATTTTTCACGGCAGTGTTTTTTTTTTTTTTTGCTTTGCACTTCTTAGTAAATTACCGAGATTCATACTTAAACAGCCGCGTTTTGACCGATGGTGTATTCATTCGTATTTTTTTTGTTGGACTTCCAAAAAATTACGAATGCCCTCATCACTGCCGTGATTATTGCTTAGTAAATTACCGAGATGACACTTTGATGAAAAAACGGCATCTCGTCAAAATCGGGACCTTAGTAAATATACCCCCAGGACTGTTAGTGTGCCTTGAGGACCGTGGTTGGGAAACACTGCTCTAAGGGCTAAAAGAACTGTTCTTGGCGACTATTACTGACTATAATATAGAACTGAACTGTGAGTACAGTAATAAATAGAGCATGTTCATGGTAAACTGCCCATATGAAAATATTTGCATAGTGCGTGTGATTCGTATTTGTACGCTAACTCGACGACGGGTGATCTGCACATGTGCAGAATGAGTTTATGGAGCTGCGGCGGCTAGTCTGCATAACTTGATGGTTACTCATCTGCCCGAAGATGCCACAGAGTGATCCAATACTGTGTCCTGCTGCATTAGCAAGTGTTAGCATCGCTACAAACACACAGCAGCAATGCTAACAGTGAGCACACCAGAATCAGGCCCAGTGCTCTTATCACTCTGCTTCCGGTTTCTTGGAATGTGCATGCGCGGCAGCAGGATTGCACATGTATCATCATGGGCAGACAGAGAGGGATCTGGAAGATGCTTCTCCAAAAAAACTGTTAATACAGTTACCCACAGGCTACTATGGGCTAACGCCATCTTCAGGCAGCATTAGTGGCCAGGGACAAGCTCTGGAATTGGATTCTGGAGATCTGTGAATCTGACAGCATAGCAGCCCCAAAGCGTCCCCTCCTTCCTAAATCCTTAATAATTACGGGTACTACCCCCCTGAAAACATCTGTTCCCACAAATACTGTACTCTATAATAAATATGACCCTAAGTGTGCAGGATCACTGCATGCTTTATTTTGGCAGAACAGGATTTTATGTTACATGGGGGCCAATTCATCACCCTTTATGGGTCCCTTGCATTGGCGGCTCCAGATCTCCTACTGCCAGTGAGTCCGTTTAGGATGACAAGGGGTGGCAGTAGGTAGGCAGTCCCCACCTCTGGAGCCACAACTGGTCCCTTTATGGATCTGTTATCCAGGCGCAGCAGAAAGTAATAACGGCAAGATGTATTAACATCCCTACCAGAGCCACAGTGTATCAGTCCTAGTGCTGATACGCTGTGTCTTACTTCCCAGCCGCACTCACTGCTCATGTACACGATATCTCATGTGCAGCAGTACCCCCAGAAGCCACCGCAGGATAGTATACATACCGCTAGGTAATCTTGCTGATATGTGGAAAAAAAATAGAGAAAGGTGATCTGCTTTCATACATACTGAGGTTCAATGTCAGGGTCAAATAGCGCTGGTTATAGTGCATTGGTCACTGACCTCCTCTTCAGACATCTCCCCCTAAGTGCCAGCCAGCTAAGAGTGTGGAGTTTCTATTATAGTACTATTACTGTACATCAAAGCTTAAATTATTGTTACTATAATTATGTAATCTCTCATCTTCAAGGTTCAAGTGAATTCATCTTACACTAATCTTCTTACAAGTGTCTTCTCTAATTATGACTGTTAATCTGTGTGAATCATAACCTAATCACACATTGTAAATGTTAATACAGTCCTTGAAATGCCATCCTCAGCTATTCAGGGACCAGAATCCAAATTTTACAAGTAACTGAGGAAAAGACCATTCAGTCCATTAGAATTAGGACTGTTCTATCTCAATTGGGATGGCATAGATGTTGATTTATTCTATAGCACATTGTAATAAACAGGTATATCATTGATCATCTTAGACTGTAGCCAAATGAGATACAGTTGTTAAACTTCATAATTTTAATTAACACTGTGGTGAGTACAATTCCGAACAACATTGTGTGCTCACATACATTACTACATTACTATATGAAATCTAATTATACTGTCCACAAATCTCATCCCAATCCACTGTTCTTTTGGCCTGGAATTTAAATCTGGAAAGCGCTATATTTCTGAGTCTTGGGGGATATTCTACACCACACAGAAGAGTCCCTTATACACGTAACAGCACACAGTAGCACCCGTTATGCATATTACTCCCACAGCAGAGCCCTTTAGACTCTTAAAAGCCACAGCAAAAGCCCCTCCTCCTCATTCTTCCTCCTCATCATTCCTTCTCCACATTCATCATTATTCCTTCTCCACATTTGTCCTCATCATCATTCCTCCTTTACCTCATCATCATTCTTCCTCCTCCTCCTTTAACTTGCTTGGCTGAACATTTTGGCTCCAAGAGATAGAATTATTACACGCTTCCCCTTGAATTTCAACTGGGGGATAACTTGAATTTAGTATGGGGATAACTTTTGACATGCTGTGACCATTACAGGAGTTGCAGCTACTTCAATTGTTCACCAAAAACTACCATGTGCAGCGCACATTGGATTGGGTAGAATGCAATTATCAAAATTATATTTTGCATATTGAGATTCTGCTTGCTTCAAAAACTAGTGATGACATTTATTTGGTCAAACAAGAAATCCCTGCACTCAATCTCATATACTGTACTGCTGATGTCCTGCGTATACCTAATATCATCTACTATTATTCAACCAGTTTAGCTCAGTGTGTGCAGTGCATTCCTTATAAGGGTTTGAGTGGACATGGAGACTACCGTGTTAGATGGAAATCCTGTTTATTCTCTCTTTGGCTACTATCATACCATAGGCCCCAGGTGGCCAGCTCCCACCCTTTACTCCGACACACCCTAGCTATATGGTCACGTTGTAACAAAATGGCCAATTTATTCCTATCATCATCTCCAATTATCCCACTTTGGGGTAACCCTACTTTCCTACCCGGTGTCCCTCCATACATGTCAACGATCTGGTCTAAATCTGGTTTCTAACTCCTGAACTCCCTCCCATCAGCTGGACTCTTCCCTGTATATGACGACTGGATGAAACTTCCAGGTTTTACTAGAGAGCAGTTCCACCAGTATCTGCAGTTTAGACACCTTTGCTGCAGGCTTGTCTCTGAGTTTGAACATCTCTGGCAGTGGCACCTGCAGTGCTCACTCACTGCCACAGACCTGTATGCACGGCACAGAAAGTGAAGCCACAGCAGCAAGTGCAGGGACCCAGGGACACGACCTGCATGCACATAGGGATGTCTGTTACCGGATACAGTTTCACCTGTACAGCAGGGACAGTTCCTGCTCCAGCATCCGCTCCAGTATCTGGGCCTGCTTGGGTAGCCAGTGCTCAGCGCCGTGCACAGGGTACTGTTCTCTTAGTCCCTGATCCGCTCTATGCGGGTGCAGCGGCAGCACCACCTTAGTTACGGGCCCTGAGAGCCACATTGGGAGGTTAAATGGGCCTTGGAAAAAAATCTGAGCATGATTCTCATATAGATGGGACCAAATAAAGCCTGTCACAGTAGGTAGAGCTAACATAAGAAGGAGAAGTATTGTACTGAGAGATAGAGAAAACATACAGAGGCATAACTATGGTTGAATGCACTGAGAGCAAATAAATAAATGTGAAAGCTGTTCTGTTAAATTCTTATATTGGTCCTCAAATAAACACACACTGGGAATAAGAGAAGTGGGAGAGCTAGAGCGAAACATCAATATGATAGCGAATACCAGGTGCCAAAAAACTCAGGTAGCCACTTAATAATATACAATGCAGAGTCTGTCCGGCATTTAATAAAGAACATTATAGTGTCCACAATACAATACAGATTGAATTTTATTTTGTCTTGGCAGAAGGTAAGGCCTGCATCAATCCTCTAAACAAAGGTAATCTACTCCATGTTGCTGCCTTTGTGACTTGTAAGGAGAGTCCAATGTAAAAAAAAAAAAAAACCTCTTGGGCACAGGTTGGATACATGAATCTATATCGAGTCTTGAAGTTCCTGATATTTGTCTCTCTCTAAATTACTGTAGGTAGCCAACAGTTTTCTATTTGTTACAGTGAAACAACTTGTGTCCTCTCTCTGCTCGCAGTACCAAATGGGACTTTCACAAGATCATTTAGCACGCGCCACATCTCCCACCACTGTAATTAGTGTATTGTATTCCTTCCTTGACGCACTGTCCATTCCCTTGCAATCTCCCACAAGCCACTGCCAGAGCACCCCACAACCCCCAGCAGTGCACTGGTGTCCCAGGAGCATGCCCTGCTTGTCTCATCCTCAGTACTGTAAACATGCAAGTATAAACAGCACTGCAGTAGGTGTCTATACCTACCACTTTAATGTCCTGATATGTACTATAGCAAAAGGTATTCAATACAGAGAGCATCCCATTGATATATATGCAATACAGAGAGCATCCTGGGGATTGCCATACAATATTCAGGGCAACTTAGTGACCACTGACAATATATAGAACATACTAATAACTTCCATACAATACTGAGAGCATCCTAGTGACTGTTATAAATACAGAAAAGTTGGTAATACAGTGCATCCTGGTGAACATTATACAATAAAAAGAGCATCCTAGTAACCATACAGAGGGCATTATTGTGACCACCAATACAGAGAGCATCGCTAAGACAACAAAATAATAATACAAAGAGCTTCCAAGAGACAACTATACAGTACAGATTGCATTGTGGTGATTGCCATAAAAGCAGAGAACATTCAAGTGACCACCATAGAATAAAGCAAGAATCCTAGTGATATGCATACAATGTAGAGAGCACTCTAGTGCAGATATTCAATATAGACAGCATGCTAGTGATACATATTTATGCATAAAGCATACAGTAATACTGGGTGTGGTACGATATTGTATGTCAACAGTCATAATCTTGACATGAGAATATCGACATGGTCATAATGTTGACACTGACCATGTCGAAATTCATCATGTAGACACTGATGAAATTTCAACATGTTTTAAATGGCAGCATATTGTCTATGTTGACCCAGCGGTGACTTAATTGCTCCCGACGCCTCCAGCGGCATCTTTTGGGTTCAGACAGTTTTGTCAGTGTGACTTCCAGTGCAGACTACTGACAGAGTAGCAGTAATGGTAAGCATTATCCCTCTATCCCCCTAAGCCGTACCCTACTTTCTACAACACACAGGACATCTCATGTACAGTATGAACATGAATTACAGAGAGCATCCCAAAGACAGAAAACAATAAAGAAAATTCCAGTGACCACAAAAAATACAGAGAGCCTCTCAGTGACTACCCTCAATATAGAGAGCAATGCAGAGATGATATTATTCATCAATATACAATGAAGCAAATATACTAGTGACCAATATGCAATACAGAAAACATCCTAGTGACTGTCATACAATATGTGTATCCTAGTGAACATTGGGGGTCATTCCGAGTTGTTCGCTCGTTATTTTTTTCTCGCAACGGAGCGATTAGTCGCTAATGCGCATGCGCAATGTCTGCAGTGCGACTGCGCCAAGTAAATTTGCTATGCAGTTAGGTATTTTACTCACGGCATTACAAGGTTCTTTCTTCGTTCTGGTGATCGTAATGTGATTGACAGGAAGTGGGTGTTTCTGGGCGGAAACAGGCCGTTTTATGGGTGTGTGCGAAAAAACGCTACCGTTTCTGGGAAAAACGCGGGAGTGGCTGGAGAAACGGAGGAGTGTCTGGGCGAACGCTGGGTGTGTTTGTGACGTCAAACCAGGAACGACAAGCACTGAACTGATCGCAGATGCCGAGTAAGTCTGGAGCTACTCAGAAACTGCTAAGAAATGTCTATTCGCAATTCTGCTAATCTTTCGTTCGCAATTTTGATATGCTAAGATTCACTCCCAGTAGGCGGCGGCTTAGCGTGTGCAAAGCTGCTAAAAGCAGCTTGCGAGCGAACAACTCGGAATGACCCCCAATGTACAATATAGAGAGCATTCTAGTGCACATGACACAATTCAGATGGTATTCAACTGACAGTCATATAATTGAAATTAACTTTGAATATATATATATATATATATATATATATGTGTGTATATATATATATATATATATATATATGTGTGTATATATATATATATATATATATATATATAATCGACCCATGTTGCTGCACTTGCCATGTTAGGCGCACCCCAGCTGTGTCAAAATAAGTCCTGTCACACCCAGTTGCTAGTGTGTGCTAGAAATTATAGTCCTACAAGTCACAGGTACAAGAAGCCCCCATACTTTTGTTTCCTTATTTGCTCACCTCTGCTTGAGGAATTGGACCATGTCATGTACACAATATGTCTTGTGGACTTTACAGAGCATGTGTAACCTGGGGCCCTCATTGAGCCCCTCCTGAGTACTGCAAACATCTGTGACATGAGGAAAAGAGGAGGCCAATGATTGAAGCAAAAGAAGGGGAAAGTGGTGGTACAAGGCTTATCCAGATGGCACATGTAATAAGGTGGCTGGTCCCTGGGGAACAAGCCAGGAAGTAGATTTATGTCTTATGTCTATACTGGACATTAATAGGCCTGGCCAGCCCTGATGAATTCAAGCCAACCAGATCAAGGCACAGAGTAAAGAAATTATATGTACTTTAAGAAGTAATTATAGGAAAGTGAGGCTTTGTGTATTATAAAAAAAAATTTAACTAAACTAATAGTTTCCCTGATATTTTCTCTCACTTGTCTACAAGAAATCAACACTACTTGGTCATTAAGAATGAGGGAGAGAAGCCATCATTTTCAAAACAATATAACAATATTAATTGGAAACATGCAGTAGTAGCTAGGAGAGATGAGCGGGTTCGGTTCTCAGAGAACCGAACCCTACCGAACTTTGCCTGCCGAGTCCAGATCCGTGCCCTGCTCAGGTTTTCCCGCCTGACTCGGAAACCCGAACGCGGCAAAACGTCATCATCCCGCTGTCAGATTCTCGCAGGATTTGGATTCCATATAAGGAGCCGTGTGTCGCGGCCATTTTCACTCCAGTCTCGGAGAGTGAGAGGTCGTGTCCTCAGTGTGTTCAGTGTCTGTGTGGGGGCGGCAAGTGGGGTGGGAAGTGTTGTGCTACTCAGTCTAGTCCATGTGTAGTCACTCAGTGTATTGTGCTGCATCAGTCCAGGCAGTCACAGTGTTGGTGTTCTCTGCTGCCATATATCCAGTGTAGCTGTAAAAGTGGTGCTGTGTTGTGCAGACCAGTCCAGTGCAGTAGTCAGTGTATTGTGCTGCATCAGTCCAGCCATTCACAGTGTTGGTGTTCTCTGCTGCCATATATCCAGTGTAGCTGTACAAGTGGTGCTGTGTTGTGCAGACCAGTCCAGTGTAGTCAGTGTATTGTGCTGCATCAGTCCAGCCATTCACAGTTCAGCCATTCACAGTGTTGGTGTTCTCTGCTGCCATATATCCAGTGTAGCTGTATAAAGTGGTGCTGTATTGTGCAGACCAGTGGTAGTGTCCTGTGTCATCAGTAATTCCAGTGACGATATACGCTGCTGCTATATGTCCACTGCTGCAGTATAATTATTATAACAACAACAACAACGTGTTGTGCTGCATCAGACCAGTGGTAGTGTCCTGTGTCAACAGTAATTCCAGTGACGATATACGCTTCTGCTATATGTCCACTGCTGCAGTATAATAATTATAACAACAACGTGTTGTGCTGCATCAGACCAGTGGTAGTGTCCTGTGTCATCAGTAATTCCCGTCATTCCTGTGATGCATATTGTCTCATATAACTCCCAAAATATAATGGAGAACAAAAATTTTGAGGAGAAAATGTGGAAAGATCAAGAAGAACCACTTCCTCCTAGTGCTGAAGCTGCTGCCACTAGCCATGACATAGACGATGAAATGCCATTAATGTCGTCTGCCAAGGCCGATGCCCAATGTGATAGTAGAGGGCGTGTAAAATCCAAAAAGCCAAAGTTCAGTAAAAAGAACCAAAAAAAGAAATTTAAATCATCTGAGGAGAAACAAAAACTTGCCAATATGCCATTTACGACACGGAGTGGCAAGGAACGGAATAGGGCCCTGGCCTATGTTCATGGCTAGTGGTTCAGCTTCACATGACGATGGAAGCCCTCATCCTCCTGCTATTAAAATTAAAAGAGTTAAGCTGGAAAGAGCACAGAAAAGAACTGTGTGCTCTGAGATGGTATCACAAATCCCCAAGGAGAGTCCAAGTGTGTCGGCGGTTGCGATGCCTGGCCTTACCAACACTGGAAGGGAAGAGGTTGCTCCTTCCACCATTTGCATGCCCCCTGCAAGTGCTGGAAGGCGCACCCACAGTCCAGTTTCTGACATTCAAATTGAAGATGTCACTGTTGAAGTACACCAGGATGAGGATATGAGTGTTGCTGACGCTGAGGAGGAAGTTGAAGATGAGGATTCTGATGGTGATGTGGTTTGTTTAAGTCAGGTACCGTGGGAGACACCTGTTGTCCTTGGGATGAAGAAGCCCATTGTGATGCCTGGCCAAACTACCAAAAAAGCCACCTCTTCGGTGTGGAATTATTTCTCCACAAATCCGGACAACAGGTGTCAAGCCATCTGTTGCCTCTGTCAATCTGTAATAAGTAGGGGTAAGGATGTTAACCACCTAGGAACATCCTCCCTTATACGTCACCTTCTGCGCATTCATCAGAAGTCAGTGTCAAGTTGTGAAACTTTGGGTAAAAGCATAAGCAGTCCACTGACACCTAAATCCCTTCTTCCTCCAAAGCTCCTACAAGCCACACCACCAACTCCCTCAACGTCAACTTCCTCCTCAGTCAGGAACATCCGTAGTCCTGCAGGCCATGTCACTGTCAAGACTGAGGAGTCCACTCCTAACCGGGATTCCTCCGTAGGATCCTTGAGTGTTACGCCTGCTGTTGCTGCCGCTGCTGTTGTTGCTGCTGGGGGTCGATCATCATCCCAGAGGGGAAGTCGGAAGACCACTTGTACTACTTCCAGTAAGCAATTGACTGACCAACAGTCCTTTGTGAGGAAGATGAAATAATGTAGCATTCATCCTTTTGCAAAGCGGATAACTGAGGCCTTGACAGCTATGTTGGTGTTAGAGGTGCGTCCGGTATCCCCCATTAGTTCAGTGGTACTTAGAGATTTGATGTAGATAGTGTGTCCCCGGTATCAAATCCCATCTAGGTTCCACTTCTCTAGGCAGGCGATACCGAGAATGTACACAGACGTCAGAGAAAGAGTCACCAGTGTCCTACAAAATGCAGTTCTATCCAGTGTCCACTTAACCACGGACATGTGGACAAGTGGAACAGGGCAGACTTAGGACTATATGACTGTAACAGCCCACTGGGCAGATGTATGGCCTCCCACAGCAACAACAGCAGCGGCACCAGTAGCAGCATCTCGCAAACGCCAACTCGCTCCTAGGCATGCTACGCCATGTATCACCGCTTTCCATAAGAGGCACACAGCTGACAATCTCTTACGGAAACTGAGGAACATCATCGCAGAATGGCTTACCCCAATTGGACTCTCCTGGGGATTTGTGATATCGGACAACGCCACCAATATTGTGCGTGCATTACATCTGGGCAAATTCCAGCATGTCCCATGTTTTGCACATACAATTAATTTGGTGGTGCAGAATTTTTTTAAAAATGAGAGGGTTGTGCATGAGATGCTGTCGGTCGCCAACAAACATTCCTGAACCTGTCCCGCCACCAACTGAAGCAAGAGGTGGTAACGAGGTGGAATTCAACACTCTATATGCTTCAGAGGATGGAGGAGCAGCAAAAGGCCATTCAAGCCTATACATCCACCTACGATATAGGCAAAGGAGGGGTAATGCACCTGACTCAAGCTCAGTGGAGAATGATTTCTGTCTTGTGCAAGGTTCTCCAACCCTTCGAACCTGCCACACGTAAAGTCAGTTCAGACACTGCCAGCTTGAGTCAGGTCATTCTCCTCATCAGGCTTTTGCAGAAGCAGCTGGATAAATTGAAGGAGGAGCTAAGACAGAGCGATTCCACAAAGTATGTGGGCCTTGTGGATGGAGCCCTTCATTCGCTTTGCCAGGATTCAAGGGTGGTCAATCTGTTGAAATCAGAGCACTACATTTTGGCCACCGTGCTCGATCCTAGGTTTAAAGCCTACGTTGTATCTCTCTTTCCAGCAGACAGTTTGCAGAGGTGCAAAGACCTGCTGGTTAGAAAATTGTCAACTCAGGCGGAACCTGACCCGTCAACAGCTCCTCCTTCAATTTCTCCCGCCACTGGAGCTACAAGGAAAAGGATAAGACTTCCTAGCCCACCCGCTGGCGGTGATGCAGGGCAGCCAGGAGCGAAAGCTGACATCTGGTCCAGACTGAAGTACCTGCCAATGAATACTGACATGTCTACTGTCACTGCATATGATTCTGTCACCATTGAAATAATGGTGGAGGATTATATGAGTGACAGTATCCAAGTAGGCATGTCAGACAGTCCGTAAGTATACTGGCAGGAAAAAGAGGCAATTTGGAAGCCCTTGCACAAACTGGCTTTATTTTACCTAAGTTGTCCCCCCTCCAGTGTGTACTCCGAAAGAGTGTTTAGTGCAGCCGGTAACCTTGTCAGCGATTGGCGTAGGAGGTTACTTCCACTAAATGTGGAAAAGATGATGTTCATCAAAATGAATTATAAAGTCCTCCGGGAAGACCTTTACCAGCAATTGCCTCCAGAAAGTACACAGAGACCTGTGATGGTGGATTCCAGTGGGGACGAATTAATACTCAGTGAGGAGGATGTACACGGTGAAAGGGGTGAGGAATCGAAGGATGATGAGGTGGACATCTTGCCTCTGTAGAGCTAGTTTTTGCAAGGAGAGATTGATTGCTTCTTTTTTGGTGGGAGCCCAAACAAACCAGTCATTTCAGCCACAGTCGTGTGGTAGACCCTGTCGCTGAAATGATTGGTTTGTTAAAGTGTGCATGTCCTGTTTATACAACATAAGGGTGGGTGAGAGGGCCCAAGGACAATTCCATCTTGCACCTCTTTTTCTTCTTTGCATCATGTGCTGTTTGGGGACTAGTTTTTTGAAGTGCCATCCTGTCTGTAACTGCAGTGCCACTCCTAGATGGGCCAGGTGTTTGTGCTGCACACTTGTGTCGCTTAGCTTGGCCATCCAGCTACCTCACTGCACCTCTCTTTCTTCTTTGCATCATGTGCTGTTTGGGGCCTATTTTTTTAAATCTGCCATCCTGTCTGTAACTGCAGTTCCACTCCTAGATGGGCCAGGTGTTTGTGCCGCACACTTGTGTCGCTTAGCTTGACCATCCAGCTACCTAATTGCACCAATTTTTCTTCTTTGCATCATGTGCTGTTTGGGGACTAGTTTTTGAATAGTGCCATCTTGTCTGTAACTGCAGTGCCACTCCTAGATGGGCCAGGTGTTTGTGCCGCACACTTGTGTCGCTTAGCTTAGTCATTCAGTCACCTCGGTGCAACTTTTAGGTCTAAAAACAATATTGTGAGGTGTGAGGTGTTCAGAATAGACTGGAAATGAGTGGAAATTATTGTTATTGAGGTTAATAATACTGTAGGGGCAAAATTACCCCCAAATTCTGTGATTTTAGCTGTTTTTATGTTTTTTTCCAAAAATCATCCAGATCCAAAACCAAAACGCGAAAGGGTGGTTTTGGCAAAACCTAGCCAAAACCAAAACACGAAAATGGAATTAAAACCAAAACCAAAACACAAAACACGAAAAGTGCCCGCCGCACATCTCACTATCTAGTGTAGGAACTAGGATCTCTAACTGGTCTTACCTTCACGGGCTTGTGATGAGAATGGTTTACCATTAATAAGTTAATTCAAATTACTGCAAGTGGGAAGGAATAATTGCTGGAAAGTTTTATAATAAGTAGCTGAGAAGTCGTCTGACATGAGGCTCTACTTACTCACTAAGCTCATTTACGTAGTGAGAATTTACGTGATTTTTATAGTTCTTTCAACTGTCTTGTCAGACTTGGAATTTTTTTTTTATGCGTTCTCTTGACAATGGGGGTAATTCCAAGTTGATCGCAGCAGGAAATTTTTAGCAGTTGGGCAAAACCATGTGCACTGCAGGAGAGGCAGATATAACATTTGCAGAGAGAGTTAGATTTGGGTGTGGTGTGTTCAATCTGCAATCTAATTTGCAGTGTAAAAATAAAGCAGCCAGTATTTACCATGCACAGAAATAAAATAACCCACCCAAATCTTACTCTCTCTACACATGTTATATCTGCACCCCCTGCAGTGCACATGGTTTTGCCCAACTGCTAAAAAATTTCCTGCTGCGATCAACTTGGAATTACCCCCAATGATCGAAAGCAAAATATTCCTCAAGTCTTAAGTAATGTATGTCTCAAATATTGGAATCTTGAAGTAGAGATTCATTGTAAATGCCAAGAAAATTAAGGAAATGAGGCTGAGACAGCCAGCTCAGCTGATACAGAAGCACAGTCCAACCAGT
The DNA here is from genome assembly GCF_028390025.1 of Pseudophryne corroboree. NCBI lineage: Eukaryota > Metazoa > Chordata > Amphibia > Anura > Myobatrachidae > Pseudophryne > Pseudophryne corroboree. Next base: position 346,353,638 of record NC_086448.1, on the reverse strand, counting down.
CAATTTGAGAAACGCATATATACAGTAAGTTTGCCTGTACTCAATAAGCCTTGTGAAATCATATCAATATCATATCAATACTTTTACATAGAGTATGCACTTGAGAGAAAAGGTGAAATACATATTTATCCAAATGGTTTCATATTCATACACACAGTGAATCAATGGTTTCAATGGTTTCTGAGTGGGGTGAGTGATTTGGTGAGCGCTCATGAACTGCAGAAAGAAATGGAATAGAGGACTTAATCTATGTCGTTTGACATCTATCATAGGAGTCTATTCATGAAGCAGTGGAGAAGTGAGCCAGTGGAGAAGTTGCCCATGGCAACCAATAAGCATTGAAGTAACATTTTTCAACTCAAAGAAACGAAAACTTTACATTAAAGACTCTATAGGTAAAAGATTGTTTTAATGTAATGTACCCATTAACAACTCAAAGTAGATAAACCATAGACGTCAGATTCACATTACAGTTTCCAGATCATAGACTGCTGGCTGGCAAAATTAAAAACGTAGAAGGAGATAATTTGCGATGGGTGCCCTGAGTTTTCGACTGTCTGGGGGCCTCAACAGGGTTTAATCCGGAACTGGTTGAGGCAACGGTTTGTCAGAGATGGAGTAATCTGAAATTGGGGGCTCTGAGAAGAAGAGATTGTTAATAAGACAAAGATTCATCATAGATAAGATGAATCCAGATAGATGAAGAGCTTGGGTCCTTACTGTAACATGCCTGCCCTCATGTGAAACCATCATGCTAAAGGATAATCCCCACTTGTATGGTATACCATTATCTTTCATAGTCTTGACAGTTATGTATTCATATTATTCCATAACATTTATTGATATAGTGTAAACATATTCCATTGTATATTACAATTGGGAACATACTGTTATGCACACCAGTGCCTGCAGGAAAGTACTGGTGTCAGAACTGTTATGCACTCCAGTGTCTGCAGGAATGTACTGGTGTTTGAACTGTTATGCAAAACAAATGGACTCACAGACAAACTGGGCAATATGACATAACGTACACAGAAGGTGATAGGGTAACAAAATACACACAAAGTGAACAGAGAAGCCCAGAGGCTAAGGAACTGGGTATCTCCCTTGTATTAGAACTGCTCAGATGGAAAAAACAAAATGTTGTGTTTTAATACGTAGAGAACCCGAAATGCTGTTGCTAAGGGCAACAGCAAAACCCTAAAGGGTTACCAACGGGTGTGGCAGTAAACTCCTTGGTCAGAGATGGAATGATAGACACAAGGAGAGTCTCCACAATCCTGATTCTCACTTGCAGTGCACAGGTTTTAGCTTACTGCCACTAAACTAACCCCTGACACCTAGCACAGTGAGACAGGATTAGACAGGCAAGTCTTAGAATACAGCCGCAAACTTGCTAAATTCACAGAGTAGTAACAGAACCCCAGCAAGCTAAACGACTGACTTCAGTCTTACTGCTAGGTCTGGATTGGCAGAGTGTAATACCAAATCCCCAGGCCTATTTGCAGTAAGCAACAAACAAATACAAAGCTACACAGTACTGGCTAACTTTCATGAACTGACTAACCAACAAAGATTCAGCAGCATCTGCTTACCCTGAAAAGAGGCCTTATAAAGCAGGTGCTGTCCACGCCCCACTCAGACCTCACAGACTGTGAGCACAAAAACCAGCACCGGATCCCCTGCCGTGCACAGAGCCTATAACCACTGCACAGCAAAAGACCCGAACCGGAGTATCAGCTGCGCTCAGGTTACTCCACTAGCACTTGTCTCCCGGTTGCCATGACGACGTGGCAGCACAGGGCAGGAGACCCTAACAGTACCCCCCCTCTGACGAGGGGTCAAAGAACCCCTACCACCGGGTTTATCGGGGAACTGCGAGAAGAAAGAGCGTATCAGTCTGGGGGCATGAAGATCACAACTGCGCACCCACGACCGCTCCTCCGGGCCATACCCCTTCCAGTGCACCAAAAATGACAGCCGACCCCGAACCACCTTGGAGTCAAGAATCCTTTCAACAACAAACTCCCTCTGGCCACGTATCAGAAGAGGGGAAGGTCTTCCACTGGAAGAAGGATTACTAATCGCCCGTTTTAAAAGGGAACAATGAAATGTTTTATTGATACCCAAAGAACGGGGCAGATCTAACTGAAATGCCACCGGATTGATAACCCTGGTGATCTTATAAGGGCCGATGAACCGGGGGCCTAACTTATGAGATGGCTGTCTCAACTTCAAATTCTTGGTAGACAACCAGACGAAGTCTCCTAATTTGAAGTTGCAGGGTCTTTTCCGCTTATCAAAAACCCTTTTGGTCACTAATGACACAGACACAAGGGCTTTCTTCAATTTCCGCCAAATACCTCTAAGGACCGAAACCACAGAGGAACCACCAGGCGTGGAGTCCAGGGGGTCAAAAGAATTGGCCTTAGGATGATGCCCATACACACAAAGGAAGGGAGAGATCCCTGTAGCAGAGTGAGCCGCGTTGTTATAGGCAAACTCCGCCATGGACAGATGAGCAACCCAGTCAGTCTGACACTTGGAGACATAACACCTGAGGAACTGCTCCAAGGACTGGTTCACCCTTTCAGTCTACCCATTAGACTGCGGATGGTAGCCTGACGACAAGCTGACAGAAATCTGGAGATCGGAACAAAATGCCCTCCAGAATTTGGCCACAAACTGGGATCCGCGGTCAGAGACCACATCAAGTGGCAACCTGTGGAGACGCACAACATGCAGCATAAATAATTCAGACAGGCGTCTGGCTGATGGCAGCCCAACCAGTGGAACGAAGTGCGCCATCTTCGAAAACCTGTCAACGATAACCCAGATGGCTGTCATCCCCGAGGATTTGGGCAAGTCCACCACAAAATCCATTGAAATGTGGGTCCATGGCTTAGATGGGATAGAGAGTGGATGTAATGGGCCAACAGGAACCCCTCTAGGAGTCTTATTTCGGGCACAGATGTCACATGCCCGAACCCACTGATCCACATCCTTAGCCACCGAGGGCCACCACACCGCCCTAGATAGCAACTCCCGAGTTCTGGCAATACCCGGGTGACCTGCCGACTTCTTGGCATGGAATTCCAGGAACACTCGCTGTCTTAACCTAGGAGGCACAAACAAAAGACCTACCGGAAGGTCTGGAGGAGCCTGCTCCTGTGCTCTAAGGACTAATGATAAGAGGTCCTGGGTAATGCCCACTTTAATACATGATGGGGAAACAATGGGCAACGGCTCCTCGGTGGTCTCCTGGATTGGAGCAAAACTCTGCGAGAGCGCATCAGCCTTGATGTTTTTTGACCCAGGGCGATATGTTATCAAAAAATTAAAGCGAGCAAAAAACAAAGCCCATCGTGCCTGCCTGGCATTGAGACGCTTCGCTGACTCTAAATATGCCAGATTCTTATGGTCAGTGAGAATTGAGACCACAAACTTAGCCCCCTCAAGCCAGTGTCTCCACTCCTCGAGTGCATCCTTAATAGCCAACAATTCCCGGTTACCCACATCATAATTCATCTCGGCAGGCGAAAATTTACGGGAAAAGTAAGCACAGGGATGAAGGCGATTATCAGACACTCCCATCTGAGAAAGCACTGCCCCAATACCCATCTCAGAGGCATCCACCTCCACCACAAAAGGACGCTCTGGATCTGGGTGTCGCAGCACCTTGGCCGAAACAAATGCCCTTTTGAGACGGGCAAAAGCCGCTTTAGCCTCACAAGACCAGTGAGCAACATCCGCCCCTTTCTTAGTGAGTGCCACCAAGGGCGCCACTATAGACGAAAATCCAGCGATAAATCGTCTATAAAAATTCGCAAAGCCCAGGAAACGCTGAAGCGCCTTCAAACTAGTGGGCTGCACCCAATCCAGGACTGCCTGTACCTTGGAACCCTCCATTTGGAAACCTTCTGGGGAGATAATATATCCTAGAAATGCGATTTGCTGAACTTCAAATTCGCACTTCTCCAGCTTCGCCCCAAGCCGGTGGTCTCTGAGTTTCTGGAGGACTAAGCGTACATGCTTCCGATGTTCCTCCAGGGAATGGGAGAAGATTAGGATGTCATCTAAGTATACAACTAAGAATCTATCCAAATATTCCCTGAGCACATCATTCATGAAATCCTGGAAGACTGCCGGGGCATTACAGAGCCCAAAAGGCATCACCAAATATTCATAATGCCCTGAGTGGGTATTAAAGGCAGTCTTCCATTCATCCCCCTCTCTTATTCGGATTAGATTGTACGCACCGCGTAGGTCAATCTTAGAAAAAATGGTGGCAGTACGAAGCTGGTCAAACAAGACCGAAATGAGAGGCAGTGGGTATGAGTTTTTAATCGTGATACGGTTTAATTCCCTGAAGTCGATGCAGGGTCGCAACGAACCGTCCTTTTTACCCACGAAGAAGAACCCCGACCCAACTGGAGACTGTGAAGGTCTGATAAATCCCTTAGCCAAGTTCTCCTGAATGTACTCTGCCATAGCCTGAGTCTCAGGACGTGACAGGGAGTACAACCTGCTCTTGGGAAGCTTAGCATTTGGCAACAAATCAATGGCACAGTCATAGGGGCGATGGGGAGGTAGTACCTCTGCAACTTTTTTGGAGAACACGTCCGCAAAATCTGCATAACACCCTGGCAATCCTGGCAAACTTAGCTGCGAGAGCCTGACTGGAAGGCTCAAGCAACTCCTGAAACAATCAGTACCCCAACTAAGAATCTCCCCAGAGACCCAGTCAAATTGAGGATTGTGGGCCCTTAACCAGGGTAACCCCAACACCAATGGGGCAAAAGTACAGACAGTCACATAAAAGGACAATTTTTCAGAGTGTGTGGCTCCAATAAACAAAGAAATCTGGCTAGTGCAAGAGGTAATTTTACCTTGGGATAATGGTTCCCCGTTTAACCCACAAATCTCAATTTCCGATGCCAAGGGTACTAAGGGAACAGAGTGTTTCAGGGCGAATTGGCGGTCCATAAAAACCCCGTCGGCCCCACTGTCCACAAAGGCCTCAGTCTTGTTTGACCGAGGATCTTCAAGGTCACCGGAATGATAAAAGTCTTCTTGGGAAATTCCGACTTCTGGCCTGACAGGATATTTCCCATCACCCTCAGGCCCTGAAGTTTTCCGGCTTTTCTGGGCATGATACTACCACATGACCTTTATTCCCACAGTACAAACACAACCCCTGCTGTCTCCTCCGCGTCTTCTCACGCGAGGAGAGACGGGTAGCCCCAATCTGCATAGGCTCCTCAGAAAATTCCTCAGAGTCTGAGGTTCCCTTGGGAAGGAAGGAAATCTCAGTCTCCCTTTCAAGCCTACGCTCTCTCAGCCGTCTATCCACCCGGATGGATAACTGCATGAGCTGATCCAAGCTATCAGGCAAGGGATATTGTACCAGTTGGTCCTTTATCTGGTTAGAAAGACCTCTTCGGTACTGGTGTCTCAGGGCTGGGTCATTCCACTGGGTATCATGGGCCAACCTCCGAAACTCCGTACAGTAAACCTCAACTGGCCTTCGCCCTTGCTTAAGGATCGAAATCTGAGCCTCGGCTGAGGCCGTCTTGTCAGGGTCATCATACAACATGCCCAGTGCCGTAAAAAAAGCATCAACACTTTTAAGCGACGGACAGTCAGGCTGCAACCCATATGCCCAGACCTGTGGGTCTCCTTGTAGCAAGGAAATCACTATGCCCACCCGCTGAATCTCCGACCCAGAAGACTGAGGCCTAAGCCGGAAGTATAGCTTGCAGCTCTCCTTGAAACAAAAGAACTGCGAGCGATCTCCAGAAAAACGATCCGGGAGATTTACTTTCGGCTCCTTAACCCCTGCAGGTGCTGCTGCTGCGGGAGCTCCGCCAGCAGCCTGGGAGGTGTGCATTTTAATGGACAAATCATTAAATTGTCGAGTCAGGACCTGCACCTGATCGACCACCTGTTGCAACGTATTTTGAGGGGTATGCTCCATATTCCCACAAAATTTCAACAGGAGTATTAGGCTGCTGAATATGTTATGCACACCAGTGCCTGCAGGAAAGTACTGGTGTCAGAACTGTTATGCACTCCAGTGTCTGCAGGAATGTACTGGTGTTTGAACTGTTATGCAAAACAAATGGACTCACAGACAAACTGGGCAATATGACATAACGTACACAGAAGGTGATAGGGTAACAAAATACACACAAAGTGAACAGAGAAGCCCAGAGGCTAAGGAACTGGGTATCTCCCTTGTATTAGAACTGCTCAGATGGAAAAAACAAAATGTTGTGTTTTAATACGTAGAGAACCCGAAATGCTGTTGCTAAGGGCAACAGCAAAACCCTAAAGGGTTACCAACGGGTGTGGCAGTAAACTCCTTGGTCAGAGATGGAATGATAGACACAAGGAGAGTCTCCACAATCCTGATTCTCACTTGCAGTGCACAGGTTTTAGCTTACTGCCACTAAACTAACCCCTGACACCTAGCACAGTGAGACAGGATTAGACAGGCAAGTCTTAGAATACAGCCGCAAACTTGCTAAGTTCACAGAGTAGTAACAGAACCCCAGCAAGCTAAACGACTGACTCCAGTCTTACTGCTAGGTCTGGATTGGCAGAGTGTAATACCAAATCCCCAGGCCTATTTGCAGTAAGCAACAAACAAATACAAAGCTACACAGTACTGGCTAACTTTCATGAACTGACTAACCAACAAAGATTCAGCAGCATCTGCTTACCCTGAAAAGAGGCCTTATAAAGCAGGTGCTGTCCACGCCCCACTCAGACCTCACAGACTGTGAGCACAAAAACCAGCACCGGATCCCCTGCCGTGCACAGAGCCTATAACCACTGCACAGCAAAAGACCCGAACCGGAGTATCAGCTGCGCTCAGGTTACTCCACTAGCACTTGTCTCCCGGTTGCCATGACGACGTGGCAGCACAGGGCAGGAGACCCTAACACATACACAGCAATAAAATTAGACGGCTTATTAACAGACAGAGGCATACAAGGACCCTGCTGGCAAGCTTGCAGTCTATAACAGGACTTTATTACATAAAGTGAAATGCTACATATTGCATATTGGTTAAGTAAGATTGCAAGGGTATGGCTGGGTACACACCTGAACAACTTGTGATTGGACCAATTTTACATCCAATTTCCCTTGTGCCCAGAACATATACGATATTGAGTGTACACACTGTCCAATATTGCATACAGACGAACGATATATAGATGTAGCCATGCCTAGCATTGCACAATACGAATCATGGCATAGCTGGTGTGACTAGAGTGCCCACGGCCAGGATGTGCGCATGCACTCGCACATCCATAGTAATTAATGGAGCGATCGCTGACTGTGAATCAGATATGGTAGTTCTCTTGTACATATAAGATCTGAGCTGAGCACTTCTTCCCATGAGTGCTATATACCGGCCAGATTAGTTAGAATCTCTACACCTTTCATAAAAATATATTTGCTGTGTATGTAGTTATGCCCCTCACTTAACCATATAGGGTCAATAGATATCCATTTCACCACTATATACGACCAGTATTTCACACTGATCGCTTACATACCTGTTCCCCTGTTTTCGTGAAATTTGTATAACACAGGCTTACAGCCTCTAATAATGCTTCATAAGGATTTACCATTTTTCTTTTAACAGTCACTAGTTTCTTTTTATTTCACCATCTTGTCAGTTTTTCATTTCTTTGGTTGCATTTTTTCACATATTTTTACATTATTTATCGATTAATATTATTTTACTTTTCACTCACATTTAGTGCCCAGGGGCACATACATTTTGTACTAGATCTCAATATTCATCACCCTTGAATACTTAATAGTCACACACACATATAAATATTACTTTAAAAAAAAAAAATTCTCCTGCACTCCAGTAGCATAATCACCTTGGCCACGCCAGTCATCACTATTTTTAACACTATTTTATTCTGTCCTTTGTTAGGAGTTTTTAACACAATAGGCACTTATTCGTGCTCTACACAATATGCACTCATAACATGTTAATAACGGGGAATTTAATTTAATTTATTCTATTTAGTTACAATTATGGGCCTTATTACTCATATTCTGGCCCTACCCATTACTCAGATTCATATATACCGGAGTGTACACACACTTACCGGTAATGATTTTGTTTCATTTTTTTGAAGTAGGAGATTACTATTATGGTTTTAATACTCACCTTTAGGTACATCATAGTTAAAATGGTGAACATACTCTAGCTTAATATTAATGGCCAATAATAACCAATGTATATAATGTGTATACATTAATCATACACTACTAGATTTCACCATCAGCATTTCATATGTACAGTGAATGCTTTTATGTTTTATTTTTATTTTAATTCCTAAAGGTGTCCTCTTTTCCTAACTTTATTTTATTTCCATCTACTTCTCTATTTATAGGTGTTACTTATAGCAATACCGTTAACAACATTTGCTGATTTATACATGTCTCATCCCTGATCTATCTAATTGTCTTTATATACACTTTCATTTGTGAACAAACAATTCTTTTATCCTAATACAATATTTGCTGGGTCCCCTTCGCCTTTTCCTTCCATTTTATATTTACTTTATAGTAACAATTTTGCTGTCACCTTATTTCCAGGAGAACCATATTGTGGTTCTTTGTTTATAAAACAATGGGGGTCATTCCGACCCGTTCGCACGCAACGGTTTATCGCTGCGGTGCGAACGGGTGCGTAATGCGCATGCACAGCAGCCGCAGTGTGCGTGCGCGACATTGCCCGGAGACATCGCGGCTTAAGAAGAAAGCGGTCTCAGGACGGACTGCAAAGAAAATTGACAGGAAGAGGGCGGTGCAGGGTGGATCCGGACCGTTTGGAGCCGTTTTCGGGGAGTGGTGAGTAAAACGCAGGCGTGCCCAGGTGAACGGAGGGCGGAGGAGTGACGTCAAAGCTGAGCCCATCATCGCTGGATCCATCGCACAGGGTAAGTAGGTATAGGCCTAGTCTTGTTTTGTGTGAAATTTTTTTAGCTTAACAGGGCTGCACAAGCGATCGCAGCCCTGCTAAGCTAAAATACACTCCCCCATAGGCGTGAGCTAATTGATCGCAGCAGCAGCAAAAAGTTGCTGGATGCGATCAACTCGGAATGACCACCAATATACTGTATATAATATCTTGTCCCTCAGTGCCCGTTATATTGGGACACCTGTGATTCGACGGCATGCACCTGACACAGCTTCTCTCAAGTGTATGTAGAATCACAGGAAGAGTTTTTAATCACCTACAGCGCACCAACGGATCCGGAAGTGACCAAGCCCGTGATAGCGGGTGAAACACGTTTTCCAGGCGGCAGTTAGCGGCAGACATGGTGGTTCTCTCACTGCACATGGAGGGGTAAGAGGCGGCATTAGGACCAGTATTAACACCAGATCACTCTGGCAGCTCTATAGCAGGCTTCGTTACGAGCATCTTCTCTCGTCAGGAGTGGTAATTCATAATGCATCCCCTGTGTCCCTCATTATCCAGCCCAGCTTATCCTCCAACATAACATACCTCTTCTCAATGTGTTTTCATTAACAAGATTGTTACTTTGTATATGTGCGTAGCTATTACAATTTTGTGCTTCTCAAACCACCATATGTCGTTCTGCGAGTGCATGCACTGGATGCAAGGATAAATCACATATCAACCTTTGGGTCAAAGCATCCAGCGTAGCACCAGCTATTTATGATTATTTATTTTTTTTGGCCAGATGTAGAACTGATTTTATAAAATAGCTGGCCGAGACACTGTGTAACATCAGTTTAAATAGCTGGTAACTTATGCCTAATTTGCTAACTTTGCGTCAATATAATATGTATTTGACTATTATTACAGCATTTATTTCTACTATGCTTACATTATAAAAAAAGTTAAACTCCATGCTAGTTTAAGAGCTCAATTTTAACAAACTAAGCATCTGTTTAGTAACATCAGGAAAGATTTATTGATACATCTTCCATAAAAACTAACATTTCCTATTCAAATCAGGTGGTTGAGATACAATGTAGCAAGAATGTATCCATCTGTGTACTACTTCAAAGCAAGCAAAGGTTTATTAGAGTGAGGAGTGTAAAATATTCAGAGATTGCCGCTGGTTTAAATCTAGCATATTATACTCCCTCAATATTGGATAAATCTGTTTAAATTTGAATCTAAAAGATAATCTCTTAGTCACATTTTCTTTTTCGGGACTCTCATTGGTGATTCAGTGATCAATTCCCAAGGCAGTTTTCCAACTGGTGGGAAAGACCCTTTTACCAAAAGCAGATCAACCCTTACCATTTCTTCTTTTCCTATCTTTCTGAACTCTCATCAACGATTCAGGAGTGGTGCGCCCAATGACCTACTATCATACCATACTGCACACGCCCAATTCCGTCCGATCTTGGAAGCTTTTTAGTATAGGGCCGTGGCATCAAACAAGTAGAGAAAATTATTTCCAAGCACTGTCATCTGTTGACCAAAGATCCTAATATTTAAAAAAAAAACTAAATTAATCTACAAAAAAGCTAATAATGTGAATAAGTTCAATACCACCCAAAAGAGAAGGAAGAATCAAAACAAAAGGTTTCCACAGATGCGGACTCTGTCTAATGTGCAGAAACTATCAGGGGCAAATGAGTAAAACCACCCAATATCAGTCAACATCTACAAAACAAGGGTTCGAAATAACCAATTTATTACGTACAACAGCAGCAATTGCATTTACATCATAGAATGTAAATGCAACCTACAATATATAGGACGGACCACTAGACCATTGAAAGAAAGATGGTCCGAACATCTACGAAACATTAAGAAAGGCTATGAAAAACACTCCTTATCCCTACATTTCAAGGAAAAACATTCCAGTTTAATATCTGGAATAAAAAAATGTAATAGGGATTAAAATAGTGGAAAAACAATGGAGAAAAAAATCAATAGAAAACAATTTGGCCATTACTGAAATGAAAACTATTTATGAGATGAAAACCCTCCACCCGAATGGAATTAATACTGATTTTTAAATTAAATGGTTCTTGGTGAGCAGCATCTGTCTGGAAAGTGACCCAGTTTTGGACTCTGACGGTGGATTCTTGTTCCAGGGAGGCACCACAGACATTGAACAAAATGAGACTTGGTGTGCATTATACACCTTAACTTGAGGTACGCTGCCAGCCACATGTTTTAATTGTCCTTGTTCTTACATTAAAATTGAGTTACACTATTGGTTCCTCCTGTTTTTCTTTACATATATTGGAGATGAAGAATAACCATTCTCTGAACTAAATATAAAGAAAGAATTGGAGAACCTATAACTCAAACGGATCTGAGAGAATAAGGAAATAACGTATTTTGGGCATTTTCATTGGAATTGTGTACTGTGAATTTATACTCCAATAACTCATCCCACCATAATATGGGGGAAGCATGAACATAAAACTGTGACTGCATCATACCACAACAGGAGATTGCACGTAAACCACACCCTTTCTATACTCCTATAACTACTTTTGCCCTGCAGGTGGGCATAGAGGTTTTCGCAGCTCTTCGCTTTGAAGCACCAAATTTATATGTCTACTGTATTCGTCATATGGGTACCAGGGTCAAGGAATCCCAAAATTGACCATTCAGGGATCACCAGGAGTGGCTGAGGAAGGTTTTATGTTACATATTGTATCACTTGTATCCAAAATCTTCAGATCAAACTGCAGCTCCAACGGCAGTGAAACAGCATGGCTGGTGAGATAATGCATTTAGAACAAGTAGAACAATCGGAGATTCCAATCATATTAGCACAAAATGGGGATAAATATCCTGTATAGAAAATGTTATATATAATTTCTCTGTATGAGGTTGCAGTTAAGGTTTCCAAAGTGTAGGAGAGAGTAGATAATATTTCGGATGTTTGGAGGCATGGGAATGGCTCCTGCCATGCTGTTATGCCTGTGCGATGATGAGAGAGAGCAAAGAGAGGGGAGCATATAAGGGAGTAATAAAAGGAAATCGATCTAGGAGGTTGGTGTGGAAGGAAAACACTGAATCTAATGAGTTGTTCCAGTCAGCTGGGGATAGATTATGGAGGATATTACTGACATAATGTTGCGATTGGAGAAATGCGTGGTGTTTAATTAAATAAAATGTATCTATGGTTTGGCTAAAGGTCAATGGGTTTATGAGAAGAGGTATCTACTATGCAACTGATTGAGGATAGTCCCGCTTTTGACCACACTGGTTAATTTTAATAATGGGCTATGCTGTAAATGGGATTTATCATATAGTCTGGTTCGCCGTACACACTACACAATCGGCACCTAATTGCACATGAGTTCATCTGGTTGTCCGTGCAGTGCAGCCAACCAGTGGATGTCACTTACCTCCCACTGGAGCGCGCAATTGTACGTCCACAATAGATGATGTAGTCAATTTGTCATTCCAATTCAGCAAATCAGCCCAATATCGTTCAGGTGGCCCCAGGGCAAACCCCCCCCCCCCACACCCCCACCTCTCTATAATCCGCCCCTGAGTTTCAATGAAAATCACCTAGCCCAGTGGTTCCAATTCTTTTTTGAATCACGGCGCCCAAGAGCATCACCATTTTATTCACGGAACCACTAGGCCAAAAGTTTATTATTGAGAAATTTAGAAAGAAATATTAAATTAAGTAAATTGTGTTCATAAATCATACTTAGTTTCAGTTTTGTGGTGAGGGACAAGATTATAGTGTTTGTCCACATATTTTATGATTGACAGCTAACAGCACTATTTTTGCCTATTACATTGTCCATAAATTATTTTTGGTCCCGGACCACTAATCTAAGGCACCCCTGCAAGTGTCCCGAGGCACTCCAGGGTGCCTAGGCACACAGTTTGAGACCCACTGTCCTTGCCATTAAATTCAATATAGATATTAGGGATGAAAGTCTGTTTATGGGAAGGCCAGTAAGGAATCTACTGCAATAGTGAATGTGACAGATAATGAGTGCATGATTTTGTGAGATGTGTGCATATTGTGGAATTTTTTATTTTTTTTAAAGATGGGAATACTCTATACAATTGTGAACTTGGCGATTCACCTTGTATTTATGGATCGGCAAAATCCGTGTATGCCATATTTGCACACTCTCCTGGTTCTTGCGGGAGACACCTGATTTTTTGGGTAGTGCCCACACCCACTGAAGAGTGGGCATACTTCCCACATTATGCCCACTCTTTAATAAAGTGGGCAGAATGGAAATATATATGGTTTATTGTTGGAGGGGGCAGAGTCTAATGGCAATACTATACGAATTGCATCATTTAGTCCCCACCCACTATGCCAATATGCTCCAATTGTGGCATTCCATCTTAATTATAGAACTAGCTTATTAGTGTGTTATATATAGAATGATGATTTTAGATCTACTGACAAAATATTACATATTAATCTATAAAATAACTTAAAAAATAATATTGGTATGTGTTATACTATAATCAAGTTCCACATACTGTATCTTGAATAATACTTCAAAGCAATAATGTAGGTAATTGAGAATAAAAGTATAGCTATAAACAGCATGTTGTTATTTAAAATATTTGACATTTACACATTGTGCATGAATACCCAATAAATGACAACCTCTAGAGTTCCTTCAACAAACCAATTATCCTGTTATTTTTTGTGGTTTCAAGCAAGTGGCAACCAGTTGCGATGGGGCCAAGGCAGAGCTGATTGGCAGAAAGCTGCACTGTCACAAAATTCCTCCAAGCAAACATATTTATGCAGCAGCTTTTGTTACAGTACATTGGTGAAACACCATAGAAAAAACTATACTTTAATAGCTAAGATGCATTAAATAATATAGTAAGTAAACAGAACTCATATACAAATCAGGAATAACATGCAGTCTTTTTCAGATTCAATTCAACCTGTTTTACTACACGATGCATAGATAGGTGCACCCCACTCTCTGCTTTTGTGGTTCGAGTAACAGTCATCTTCCTAAATTATTATGGGATTTTTTTGGCCCATGACTGTTTTATTTGGGACTGCAAAGCCGACAAAGTTAAGACCAATATGCAAAGCACTGGTTACAGTGGCACTGGAGAATACCCCTCCCCACTAGCGCCTATATAACAATAATAGACTACATACTTACACTGGCCCCAATATAACATTAGTAGCCCCTATGCCTATTTACATATAACAATAACAGCCTCATCCTATAAAAGGCTAGCTCTGCTCTTCACCTCTATGGGGGGAATTTAAGTGTTTTGCGCAGTGGCGGCCCAACTGAAGTGTAGCTCCGTTCGTGTTGGTAACAAGTATTACATTAATAGCCCTCCCGACAGTCTTAAGATAACATTAGTAACCCTTACTACCTTATTATGCTAGGGGTTATTGGGAGAATCTGTCCAGATACAGTAGTTATACTGTCAGGCATTGTATCAAGTGTAGTGACTGACATCACTTTACCAACCTGGTCCTAGAATGAGCAGTATAAATTACATTCAATATGAGGCCACTTTCAACACTGGTCTTCCCATCCTAGCAGACACAACTTGCAACACTGTGAAGATAAGGGCCCCTTTAAAAATCAGAGTGTGGGACTTCCGGAGGAAGGGTCTTGCTTGTGGCCGCGTTTTAGCAGGGTGCCCCATTCATCGGACTCTGCTGTATTCTCCGGACTGAGCCTAGGGGTCCTAGGATGTAATTTGGTGGCGGACATCAAGGGAAAATGAACCAGGAGTATAGTACATCATCTCCAACCTCCTGTTAATTTATTCCCCAGAGTCCGGATCACGTTGCTGATGTCCCTCATGTTGCCTTTTGAAGCGGCTGGCTGTGGAACACGTCTTGCTCTTCCCTGCTGTGAAATGGAGGCAGTAGAATGTGGTCACTGACCATGCTGGACTGTTGTTTTTGCCCTGGGAACCAGATATCCCTCTTGCTGGGCTCGGTGGATGTGGCTCTGCAGACTCTTAGAGCAGCCTGATAAGGACTGATTTATTCGCTGGTGTATTTCTACCTTTGGCCGGGTCAGTGATTTATGCCTTGTTTTTTGTGGGACTGTGCTTAGGAGGACTGTTTTGGAACCCCCCCAATTCCATTCTGCTGCCCCCTACGCTGCTGCGTCATCTCTTCTATATTTGTATAGGTCCCTGGATATATAGTCTTTTGTCTATTTTTTGACTGGAGATAGGGGATTATTTTTAGCTAACGGGCATTTGGGAAATGGAAATGTCTGCTATGATGCCTGCTGCTACGGTGTTCGATATCTCACTGGCGACTGAGTTAGGTAAACTTCTGCTGTCTTACTTAGATAACAAATGTAAGCATCTATTGTCTTGTGTTGACCGAAACTTGCTCTCCTGGGCTTTCCTCACAAATCGCGGAACCTTTGGGAGCACTGTGCGTTTCTTTGATTAATGGCCCTCCAACTACTATGCAGTACACGCATACTGCTCTGCAGCTTGTGCACATTGCAGAGAATGATACTCCATTCTACACAACATGCTCTCACCAGGACATATGGTCTTTCAGCTTTTGGATGAACTTTATTTTCATGGGCGATGGATGTCCTCTTTTTAGCATGGGCTCTGAGGTGTGGCCAGAGGTTGAACCCAGTGGTGGCTTTATCTGGAATATGCTGTGCGTCTCTGATTGATCATAACATTCTGTATCCTGCATTTCTTCGTATGCAGTGTTTTTTCCAAACTGTTATCTTGCTTCAATTTTCAGCTTGGCTACTCAGTTCACCTGTTACTGCACCCCCTTTATACTATGCTCAGCCTTTGCTTCAGGGACTCATTGGCTCCATGTCATGAACCTTAGTTCTGCACCCCTTGCTTTACCAGCCCGCAGCCTAGTCCAGCTTCAGGTATACCACAGGAGTTATATCGCTCTGCATTCTGCTCCCCAGTCTACACCCCAAAATACTGGTCAGGTACTGGGCACCACCATATTGCCACTGGTCAGCTGATCGCTTCTCCACCAATCGCAAGCATTGGTCCGGTCAGCTGACTCTGCTGTCTGATCACTGACTGACAAGGGGGAAAAGCTGCTGGGAGCACTCGCTGTCTCAGCTGTGTCTGGGCTGCAGACTACAGAGTTCAGTACCTGTTCCAGAATCCTGAATTTAGTACCTGTTCCAGAAGTTAAGCAGTATAACCGCACTAGCAATTTACCAACTACAACCAGTGTGCTAATCGTGTGTGCTGCTGACATCAGGCACCTGTACCAGTTTACCGGTTCCAGCCTGCTCCAAGGGAAAGTCAGTTTCCAAGCTGACTCCTGTTCCAGTTCATCGGTTCTAGTCCGGTTCAAGTGCAAGGCAGATCCCAAGCTGAGTCCTATTCCAGTTTCATCAGTTCTAGTCCAGTCCAAGTGCAAATTGGATCCTAAGCTGTTTCCTGTTCCAGTCCCCACTGGTTCTGCTCTGGCCCACATTCTAGTCAGTTCCTACCAACTTCTTTTCCGGTCCAGTGAAGTTTAACCCAGTTCCAGTCTCAGTATCCTACAAACACAGTCTAATAAAGTACGACTGAGTTATAGTCCTCCCTGTGCCTTGTGCACCTCATGCACAAGAACTACCTTCATGCACCCAATTTCCTGCACAGAGCGTCCCCTAAGGAACTAACACCAGCATTAAACTCGAATTCACAAAATTCACAAAGCCTACTACTGTAGATATGAATGTTCAATTGATGTGTCTTTAAATTAACATTTCTTTAGTTTCTGTATGGTTTAGCACTGTTTCTCTGGTTTATGTTCTCTTGTCTTACTTATCTGGAGACTCATGTTAACAATTATCATATTTGCCTCCCTTTTGATTTTAGATCTCTTAATGGGACTGGATCTCTATAGATTACAATGATTACTACTTCATTAGACAATTTATAGTGATTCATGTATAATTCTTTATTTAGCTACTGTATTAGTTACAAAACCTATAAGATACAAATTTTCTCTAGTACAGGTTGAGTATCCCATATCCAAATATTCCGAAATACGGAATATTCCGAAATACAGACTTTTTTGAGTGAGAGTGAGATAGTGAAACCTTTGTTTTCTGATGGCTCAATGTACACAAACTTTGTTTAATACATAAAGTTATTAAAAATATTGTATTAAATGACCTTCAGGCTGTGTGTAGAAAAGTGTATATGAAATATAAATGAATTGTGTGAATGTACACACACTTTGTTTAATGCACAAAGTTATAAAAAATATTGGCTAAAATGACCTTCAGGCTGTGTGTATAAGGTGTATATGAAACATAAATGCATTCTGTGCTTAGATTTAGGTCCCATCACCATGATATCTCATTATGGTATGCAATTATTCCAAAATACGGAAAATTCCGATATCCAAAATACCTCTGGTCCCAAGCATTTTGGATAAGGAATACTCAACCTGTATTCCTATGTATTGTTTCTATGGACTCTTTTCTCGTTGTTATATTTGTCTCCCTTTTGATTTTAGATACCTTAGCATTACATGAATCTCTTTATATTATGATTAGTATTTCATTAGACAATTTATAGTGTTTCATACTGTATATAAGGATAGTTTGTCCTTTATTCTTACTATATTGTCCTATTTCTTTTAGACTTGTATTTCTTATTTTGAATATGGCAATGGTTAATTATTTCTTTTTAAGAACTACCTGTTGTTGGCACTGCTGTGGGTTCTCTATTTTAGTTGATTTTATCCCTGTATTCCTTTTGATATCCTTTTGGTTTATGTCTATTATGCTTGTTATGGCTTTATTATAGATTATTTTCAGAACATGGGGCACAGCAAGTGGAGGTTCCTGTTCCTTTACTTTTGGTTTGGAAAAGTTAGAAAAGTAAGGCGGTAGAAGCTCTGCATCATTATGGCAATTTGTATTAAAAAATTGTGAAAATGTTGGTTTCTTTTTGTGTTTCTTTGGAGCATATATGTATTAGCCTTTCTTATATGCCATATTTGTCTTGCAGTTTGATATATTCTTGGAAGAGCAAATGTATTGTTCAGCTTACTGCATTAGTCTTCTACAATATGTATGTAATTTACCTACTGATTGTACAATTTGTTTTGGTGCAACACTTCAATAAAAAATGTTTCTTTAAAAAAATATATCAGAGCGTGAATTTTAGATGATCCTATAATTAAAAGTAATCATACCATGTGATCTTAACTAAGCCATGCAATTTACTTGCCAGGTTCTCAATCCACACACTATCAGTATGGGAAGCAATTTATTACACTTTTTGCTTTTGTTTTTTTGTTTTGGGGGTTTTTATGTGTTTTTAGTTTTTTTCATTTGCAAATACTGACAAATGACTTAAATGTCAGAATCTTCAAAGAAAATCGATGAATCGGATATGAGTGAACAATGTGGGCGCAAGTTAATGATACAATGAAATGCCAAACACTGTCGGGGTGAATGTGGGATAAGCCATTTTCCATCTGCCCGTTATACAGTAGACAGGCAATAAATTCACCGACGATAAATCCAACTTTCATTTGACAAGTTGATTGCTTATGCTATTGTAGAACATATTGTCCTGAGCTTGTAAATTTCTTCAGCCTGACAGTTAAATCATGATACCTTTCTTAAATGGCAATAACATCTTCAGTTTCATGGCTTCAGTTGTATGTACAGCAATACCAGATGGCTCATAACGGCCTCTGTTTCTAGTTCTAGTTTGTGAAATAGCTGTCATCAAAATTAAAAATACATTATGTACATTCTTCAGCATTACAATGACATTATTTTAGTTTTCTGTCCAGAAATAAAATCATAATTAAAATGATGAAATGACTTGAAGAGGAACATAATTAACATAAGGCATTTTGACCTTTTACTATGTCTTAGGTCTCCATCAAGCACATTGCATGAGCTGCAGTCAAAGTGATCGCTTGTCTACCCAAGAATCACATGACACTGAAGCACTTCAGAAAACTGGGGTCTATGTACTTTGGAGAGAGATAGTGAGAGAAGTGGACGGAGATAAAGTATCAGCCAATCACGTCCTGACTGCCATGTCACAGGCTGGGTTTGCAAAATGACAGTTACAAACCTCCCAACATCTGGAGAATTGAGAGTTGGACCCTATGCGCGGCGAATCAGCTCGGCGCCGAAAAGGGGGCATGGCCTAATTAAAAGGGGAAGTGGCTCTGTGAGCTGCTGGCCATGCCCCCAGTCCCTCTGCATCACTGGAATAGATGCTGTTTGCATGCGCACATTGTCTATACACCGCTGCTCTGCTCTGAACTGAGCAGAGCAATGAGTGATCAGGAGCCTCCCAACTGTTCCGCCCCACCGCAGGGCACTGCGGCCCGCGGGAGGGTCAGTGGGACAGACCCAAAAAAACGGGACTGTCCCGCGAAAAAACGGGACAGTTGGGAGGTATGCAGTTAGAAGCGGGTATTATTTGTTTAGTTATTTATTAACAGATTTTTTTTATATAGGGCAGCATATTCCGTTGTGCTTTACAATTAGAACAACAGTGATAACACAGAAGTGGGCAATAACAGACAGACGAGGTAGGAAGGCCCTGCTCGCAAGCTTGCAATCTACAGAGAAATAGGCATTGATACAAAAGGATAGGTGCTACATATTGCATAATGGTCCACCAGATTGCAGAGTTTCTTGGTGGGTTGTATGATATAGTCATACAGCAATGTTGGCCAGAGGTCAGGACAATGTCGAATTGAAGAAAAAGAAAATACTGTATGTTTACTTTATCACTTTATCTCTTTTGTAATGCTTAGTACATAGACCCCACTGTCCTTCCAGGAGCATCACAGTGTAAACAGGCAGTACAGTAATCACTGGGATCAATCCCTCAGATGCTCTAAACTTTATTTTATTTATTAACAGTTTCTTATATAGCGCAGCAAATTCCGTTGCGCTTTACAACTGGACACAATGATAAGACAAAACTGGGTACTAACAAACAGTCATAAAGGTAGGAAGGCCCTGCTCGCAAGTTTACAATCTAAACTTTATTAAGGAAGATGCTTTAGTGGTACTTTAACTTAATAAGATATTTAAAAAATTGAGGCACTGTAAGTAGCTACGCTATATGGAAATTAGCTACCCTAAGTCATACTTGCCTACTCCCTCGGAATGGTCAGGAGGCTCATGATAATCGGGTGGCCCTCCCGCCGCCGCCCCCCCCCCCCCCCCCCCCCCCAGGAAGAACAGCCAATTTCCCCGATTTCTCTGGTATTGAGTAATAAATGATTATTGCTGAATCGCGTCATCGCAGACACGCCCCCTGCAGTATAATGCTGGTAATCTCAGCATTGCAGAGCAGGCGGTGTGGCTACACCATGCGATTGCAGTCACCATTTCCCCATTCTGCCTCCATCCGCCCCCTTCGTTGATGCATCATACCTTTGCCCCGCCCCACTGCTGACCCAATCTGGAGCCGACCAAGTTCTATGGAAAAGCGAATACTAACATGAGCTGTGATGTCTCAGTGCATCAGTTAGCTCCGATATCGTATGTCTGTCTTATTGGCAGTACCTATTGGCTGCCACAGGTTCAACAGACGTTATCGTTCACTCAAAGGTAACTTATTGGCTTATTAACCAAAAAACAACAACAGTGTGCAGGCAATATATTCTGCAGGGTATGAAGAGTAACAGTACGCATATGCAGATATACAGATGTGTCCTCATACAGACTAATATATCTAGCCTCAATATGCCACACAGTGGGAGACTGTGTTGATTAATTTAATATGCAACACTTATATATCTGTGTGACAGAATCTGTATATGAAGAACAACAGCACTTGGTATGGAAAAAAGCTGCGGTTGTTGCATTGTAGCACGTCGTATGGAGATTTAGAGACTCAGTCACACACAGATATACAAGTGTTGCATATCAAATTAAGCAACACACTCTCCTGGTGAGGCTGTTTGGCTAGACTGCAGATATGATGTGTGAGGACACATCTGTAGTATACACAGTGTTGGTTAATGGTATACAGAGGTGGTATCAGTGGTAATACAGCAGCTTCTGTATGTATATGCACTCTCCATTATGGAAGAATGTCTTCGGAACATTCTTAATATGGAGGAGAAAAAAGAAAGAGAAGCTGTGCGTGAGCAGTAGCACTTCAGGACCAGGTGTCGAACTGACATCAGTGCGTTTCCGGCTACTGTAATTATTGGAGAATAGGAGCAAGTGCGGAGCACTCTGCCTCTCTGATTGCTACTGTATGTGGCAGATCATGTGTGATTATCAATCAGGAACATGCGGTGAGCTAAATGGCTCAGGATGCACTGGCTAGCACCAGAACCAGATTTACAGACAACATATGAGCCAAATGGTACATGAAGGCATTATACACTGGTCCAGCAGTATAAACTCCTGGAAATTTGGTGAGTATTGATCTGATATGTGCAGAAAAGATAGACAGGATAGGCACTGCCTCCCCTGCCATAGGCTTTTTACTCCAGAGTTTTGGCTATAAAAATTATAAGAATAATGCAAAGAAGATATTGCAAACATATTTTTGTATTTTTTATATACTGTACTTTATACAGTCAAAACTCTGGCACAACCAGTAGTATGACAGGAAAGGCCCTGCCTCACCCCACTGCACATCACTGATTATCATCAGGTGAGCAGCATCTCACTGATAATGTGGTGGTATGGAACTGGTAGTTGATGAAGGGTCAATTATAGAAGGGGTATTGATTAAAGAAGGGATGACTTAAGGGGGCATGATAAGGCATATAATAGAAAGAAGTATATTAATGAGAGATGGGGAAAAGAGCTTGAAGTGAGGTAAGCATGATTATGATAAGGGAAATGTGATAAGAGGAAATTATATTTATGAGTGGAAATATATATATAATGCAATGTTGAAAGATAGTAGGACAGATAAAGAGCTTTTGTAGTTATTTATTTTTCATATTGTTGTACAATGAAAAAAGTGAGTGTTTTGACCCTGAAACTGTGTGTTCATCACTGTTATGTTCCAGCAATGTTAAACACATCCTATAGATATCACTGATGACACTCGACTAACAAACAAGTGGAAGAGTTTCCCATCAGAGGTGGTAGAGGCTTAGACGGTAGAGCAATTTAAACATGCATGGGATAGACATAAGGATATCCTTACAAAGAAATAAGGATCAATTAGGGGGGCAGATGTATTAACCTGGACAAGGCATAAGGAAGTGATAAACCAGTGATATGTGCAAGGTGATAAATGCACCAGCCAATCAGCTCCTAACTATTAATTTACATATTAGAGCTGATTGGCTGGTGTGTTTATCACCTTGCACAAATCACTGGTTTATCACTTCCTTATGCCTTGTGCAGGTTAGTACATCTGCCCCAGGTTACCTAATGTTCAGCCTCTTTCCTTTACCTTTTATTTTGTTTGCTTGAAAAAATATATATATTTTAAATGCTACAGTAAAGCAGCTGCAGTAAAGTGCAGGGCCTCATTACTTTATGCTATCATGTATTGTACATTTTAAATAAGCCATCGCGTTGTTTACACCATTCAGGGCTGTGTGTGGTAATCATCTGCATACAACATGCAGAGCTCTGTCATGTAATGACCATCAGTCTGCAATGGAAACCCCATCATCTGGCACGGTGAAGAATTCATTTTAGAAGGGTAGAGATTCATAACACATGGACAAAACTGGGCTGAGTGGACACTCAACATCCTTCCTACATTCAATGCAAGCTGTAAATAGTTTTAAGACTGCTCCTGAAGTATGCTTGGAAATGAAAACAATATTTTTTTTTTTTTTTACTATAATACTTTTACATGTTTATTTGAATAAATACTAGTAGTAGTAGAAGTAGTAGTAGTAGTAGTAGTAGTAGTAGTAGTAGTAGTATTTCTTTTTGAAGAAGCAGAATTTTGGGGGGACCATTATTTATATGTTCAGTGCCCTGTGCGCTAACCTGTACCTTGAGTAACCGTACCTAATGTAAGCAAAATAAACTCTTATAGTGTGATCTTTTGTTTATTTTGTTCATATTTGTATGTGTTTTAATAAGCAATAAAAATGTAATCTGCTCCTCTAATGTTTTGCTCCATCTCTCTGTACAACAATTACAATTGATAGTCTGAAATAACAGCTAATTGACAACACCTAGAGTAACATCTTAGTGAAACCATTATCCGCCAACATTTCTGCAATTCTAACTCCGTTCAATCACATTTTAACCACTTAACTGATGATTTTTCCCTCCAAAACAGTTCATAAAACTGTTTCTTATTTAATTTTCATTTAATATACTGTAGTTTAAAAAGAATTTTTTAAAATATTTAAATACTACCTGTTCTACCCGTTCTTAGCAAAGGAGTTTCTGATTTTCACGACTGTACATATAAATGAGTGTTACAAATTTGGTAAATCTATAGAGATGTAAATTTGAGACGTCTTAATGTAAGTAAATATTAATCCATGGTTCTTGGCATTACCCAATGAGTACTCATAGCAGATACGGTAAAAAGTGACAGGAGCATTTATGTGGTTTATTAATTTCTACACACTGGAGGTGCAATCTAAATTTTGATCTGATTGACCGTTTGGGCGTTATTGTTCACGCAATGCAAGCCACGCATCGGTAATGACGTCATTATGTCAACCCCCTTTTCATTCCCTAAAGGGAGGTTTGTTAAAATTCTGATTATGTAGTTTTCCTGTTTCTCACCTGAAGAATACCTGTGTTAAATTTCATCTTCCTAACATATCGGGAAGTCAGTCAGTGAGTGAGTGAGTTAAGCCCTGTACACATGGGGAGAGATGTGTGCTGAGCGATCTATCAGTGACAGCTCAGCACACATCGCTCCCCCCGCTCAGCACAGCGCTGAGTGAGGGAGGCGGACAGGGGGCCGCTCATTTCACCCAGAGGTGAAATGAGCAACCTGCTAGATTGTGCCTGCATGCAGGCCAATCTAGCACCAGCAGCTATCCCTGTAGGAGATACACATGGAGAGATCCGTGCTTAAGTTCTAAGCAATCTAGTCAGATTGCTTAGAATTTAAGCACTGAGGGGCAGATGTATTAACCTGGAGAAGGCATAAGGAAGTGATAAACCAGTGATATGTGCAAGGTGATAAACGCACCAGCCAATCAGTTCCAATATGTAGATTAACAGTTAGGAGCTGATTGGCTGGTGTGTTTATCACCTTGCACATATCACCGGTTTATCACTTCCTTATGCCATCTCCAGGTTAATACATCTGCCCCCGATTTCTCCGTGTGTACCCACTAGGGAAGCCAATCCTGGGCCATTTTTTCAATCCCGGGTATTGAAAAATGGCCAATCCCAAGATTGGCTTTTAGCTAGGTGGCCGCCCCCTCGCCCCACCCCGCCCCGCCCACCCCGCACATATAACTTACCATATACCGCGGGCGGGAGGGAGGGGAACATCTGTTGATCGCTGATGGGAGCCGGTGACAGTGCAGCGTGACCTCTCACGCTGCGCTGGGGAACCGGAAAGAGGAAGCCGGGCAGCGTCTGAGCGTCCTGTGGACGCTCAATGCTGATCCCTCAATCCGCGGGATTGGAGCTTCCAATCCCGGGATTGAATCCCGGCCATTTTTGGGCCTAAATCCCGGGATCCCGCCGACCCCGATCCCGGGATTTGCCACTATAGTACCCACCTTTAGTGAGTGCTTATGTATGTATGTATGTATGTGTATATGTATATGTATGTATGTGTGTGTGTGTGTGTGTGTATATATATATATATATATATATATACATATATATATATATAATGCACATCTGCATCAAAAGACTGGGGGAACAGTGGGGACGCGGTTGCATATGATCTGACCATGCCATTTTAGGTGGTTAAGAACATTTCAGCTTTTCCAAATTCCACCTACAGGCAAATGTGATCAAAATGCTTCAAAACTCACAGATCACAAACAATAAACCAACGAACCACATATAACCGTCTAGTTTGATACAATCCAACTTAGCTCTAAGGTCATGCAGTAACATGAACTCTGAACACAATAAATTAAAGGCTTCAGTAAATAATGTTAATACTGTATTTTAGTATTATTTTCTTATTTCTGATTAATGAAACAGATTATCTGTGCATTAGAATTCATATGTAAAAGTCAGCACCACAGTGAGTTTAGTACAACTGTTAAGCTGTTAACATGAATTCCATGTTAAAGTTCCCATTTGCATCTCAATAAAAGATTTTAATAAGCTATAAAAAGTACACTATATGGACAAAAGTATTTGGCCACACCTATTGAATTCACATGTTTCAATCAGACCTGTTGCCACAGGTGTATAAAATCAAGCAACCAGCCATGCAATGTCCATTTGTAAACATTTGTGATACAAAATAAGTCATTCTGAAGAGCTCAGTGACTTCCAGCGTGGCACTGTGATAGGATGCAACATTTGCAATAAGACTTTTTTTTTTTATGTCATCCCTGCTGGATATTCCACAGTCAACTGTAAGTGATATTACGTCCTAGTGGATGCTGGGAACTCCGTAAGGACCATGGGGAATAGCGGCTCCGCAGGAGACTGGGCACATCTAAAGAAAGCTTTAGGATCACCTGGTGTGCACTGGCTCCTCCCCCTATGACCCTCCTCCAAGCCTCAGTTAGATTTCTGTGCCCGACGAGAAGGGTGCACACTAGGGGCTCTCCTGAGCTCTTTGTGAAAGTTTTAGTTTAGGTTTATTATTTTCAGTGAGACCTGCTGGCAACAGGCTCACTGCATCGAGTCCCCCTTACAGAGCCAGAAGAGCGAAGAGGTCCGGAAAAATCGGCGGCAGAAGACGATCCTGTCTTCAGATAAGGTAGCGCACAGCACCGCAGCTGTGCGCCATTGCTCTCAGCACACTTCACACTCCGGTCACTGAGGGTGCAGGGCGCTGGGGGGGGCAGCGCCCTGAGACGCAATAAATCGATAAAAAAAAAACCTTATATGGCTAAAATAAATGCATCACATATAACTCCTGGGCTATATGGATGCATTTAACCCCTGCCAAAACATACAGAAAAAGGATGATAAGGACGCCGAGAAAGGGGCGGAGCCTATCTCCTCAGCACACTGGCGCCATTTTCCCTCACAGCTCAGTTGGAGGGAAGCTCCCTGGCTCTCCCCTGCAGTCACTACACTACAGAAAGGGGTTAAAAAAGAGAGGGGGGCACAAATTAGGCGCAGTATATAACAATACAGCAGCTATAAAGGGAAAAACACTTATATAAGGTTATCCCTGTATATATATAGCGCTCTGGTGTGTGCTGGCAAACTCTCCCTCTGTCTCCCCAAAGGGCTAGTGGGGTCCTGTCCTCTATCAGAGCATTCCCTGTGTGTGTGCTGTGTGTCGGTACGTTGGTGTCGACATGTATGAGGAGAAAAATGATGAGG
This sequence comes from Pseudophryne corroboree, assembly GCF_028390025.1. Taxonomy (NCBI): domain Eukaryota; kingdom Metazoa; phylum Chordata; class Amphibia; order Anura; family Myobatrachidae; genus Pseudophryne; species Pseudophryne corroboree. The sequence continues at coordinate 346,327,256 of NC_086448.1, read as the reverse complement.
AGACAGAGTAGAGTGTCTGAAATAGTGTTGTCACCCCCTAGGGGGTCGACACCTGAGTGGATGTACTGTTGAAATTGCGTGACAGTGTCAGCTTTGTATAAAAGACAGTGGTTGACATGAGACAGCCGGCTACTCAGCTTGTGCATGTCCAGACGTCTCATACAGGGGCCCTAAAGCGCCCGTTACCTCAGATACAGACGCCGACAGGGGTACTGACTCCTGTGTCGACGGTGAAGAGACAACCGTGATTTCCAATAGGGCCACACATTGCATGATTGAGGCAATGGAAAGTTTACACTTTTCTGATAATATGAATACCACCAAAAAAAGGGGTATTATGTTTGGTGAGGAAAAACTTCCTGTAGTTTTCCTGAATCTGAGAAATAAAATGAGGTGTGTGATGATGCGTGGGTTTCCCCCCGATAACAATTGATATTTTCTAAAAAGTTATTGGCAGTATACCTTTTCCCGCCAGAGGTTAGGGTGCGTTGGGAAACACCCCCTAGGGTGGATAAAGCGCTCACACGCTTGTAAAAACAAGGGCTCTACCCTCTCCTGAGATGGCCGCCCTTAAGGATCCTGCTGATAGAAAGCAGGAGCGTATCCTAAAATGTAATTACACACATACTGGTGTTATACTGTGACCAGCAATCGCCTCAGCCTGGATGTGCAGTGCTGGGTTGGCGTGGTCGGATTCCCTGACTGGAAATATGATATCCTAGATAAGGACAGTATATTATTGCCTATAGAGCAATTAAAAGATGCATTTCTATATATGCAGGATGCACAGCGGAATATTTGCCGACTGGCATCAAGTATAAGTGCGTTGTCCAATTATTCCAGTAAAGTGGTCAGGTGATGCGGATTCCAAACGGCATTTGGAAGTGTTGCCTTAAAAGAGGAGATGTACCCCAGGTCGCCTCTCAAAATAAGACGCCGTATTATCAGGCGCAGTCCTGGTTGGCAGGCGGACAAAAGGGTTCCTCTTTTCTGCTCGTGACAGAGGGAGAGGAAAATGGCTGCAGAGATCAGCCAGTTCCAAGGAACAGAAACCCTTTTCCGCCGCTGCCAAGCCCTCAGTATGACGCTAGGGCTTTACAAGTTCAGGCACGGTGGGGTCCCGTTCTCAATGAATTTCAGTGCGCAGTGGGCTCACTCGCAAGTAGACCCCTGGATCCTTCAGATAATATTTCAGGGGTACAAATTGGAATTCGAGACGTATTCCCCTCGCCGTTTCCAAAAGTCTGTTTTACCGACGTCTCCCGCTGACAGGGAGGCAGTTTTGGAAGCCATTCACAAGCTGTATTCCCAGCAGGTGATAATCAAGGTACCCCTCCTGCAACAGGGAACGGGGTATTATTCCACACTATTGTGGTACCGAAGCCAGACGGCTCGGTGAGACCGATTTTAAAATCTAAAATCTAAAATCTTTGAACACTTGCATACAGAGGTTCAAATTCAAAATTGAGTCACTCAGAGCAGTGATTGCAAACCTGGAAGAAGGGGACTACATGATGTCTCGGGACATCAAGGAGGCTTACCTTCATGTCAAAATTTACCCTTCTCACCAAGGGTATTTCAGGTTATGGTACAGAACTGTATCAGTTCGGACGCTGCCGTAGGGATGGTCCACGGCACCCCGGGTCTTTACTGAAGTAATGACCGAAATGATGATATTCCTTCGAAGGAAGGGAATTTTAGTTATCCTTTACTTGGACGATTCCCTGATAAGGGTAAGATCCAGGGAACAGTTGGAGATCGGTGTAGCACTATATCAGGTAGTGTTGCGGCAGCACGATTGGATTTTCAATATTCCAAAATCACAGCTGGTTCCGACGACTTGTCTTCTGTTCCTAGGGATGATTCTGGACATAGTCCAGAAAGAAGGTGCTTCTCCCGGAGGAGAAAGCCAGGGAGTTATCCGAGCTAGTCAGGAACCTCCAAAAACCGAACCAAGTCTCAGTGCATCAATGCACAAGGGTTCTGGGTAAAAATGGTGGCTTCCTACGAAGCAATCCCATTCGGCAGATTCCACGCACAGTGGAACCTTCTGGACAAATGGTCCGGGTCGCATCTTCAGATGCTTCAGCGGATAACCCTGTCACCAGGGACAAGGGTATCCCTCCTGTGGTGGTTGCAGAGTGCTCATCTTCTAGAGGGCCGCAGATTCGGCATTCGGGACTGGGTCCTGGTGGCCACGGATGCCAGCCTGCGAGGCTGGGGAGCAGTCACACAGGGAAGGAATTTCCAGGGCTTATGGTCAAGCCTGGAGACATCTCTTCATATAAACATTCTGGAACTAAGGGCCATTTACAATGCCCTAAGTCAAGCGAAACCCCTGCTTCAGGGTCAGGCGGTATTGATCCAATCGGACAACATCACGTCAGTCGCCCACGTAAACAGACAGGGCGGCACGAGAAGCAGGAGGGCAATGGCAGAAGCTGCAAGGATTTTCGCTGGGCGGAAAATCATGTGATAGCACTGTCAGCAGTGTTCATTCCGGGAGTGGACAACTGGGAAGCAGACTTCCTCAGCAGACACGACCTTCACCCGGGAGAGTGGGGACTTCACCCAGAAGTCTTCCACCTGATTGTAAACCGTTGGGAAAAACAAAAGGTGGACATAATGGCGTCCCGTCTAAACAAAAAACTAGACAGATATTGCGCCAGGTCAAGGGACCCTCAGGCAATAGCGGTGGACGCTCTGGTAACACCGTGGGTGTACCAGTCAGTGTATGTGTTCCCTCCTCTGCCCCTCGTACCAAAAGTACTGAGAATCATAAGAAGGAGAGGAGTAAGAACTATACTCGTGGTTCCGGATTGGCCAAGAAGGACTTGGTATCCGGAACTTCAAGAGATGCTCACGGACGAACCGTGGCCTCTACCTCTAAGAAAGGACCTGCTCCAGCAGGGGCCTTGTCTGTTCCAAGACTTACCGCGGCTGCGTTTGACGGCATGGCGGTTGAACGCCGGATCCTGAAGATCCCTACCCTGGTCAAGGCCAGGAAAGACGTAACCGCAAAACATTATCACCGCATTTGGCGAAAATATGTTGCGTGGAGTGAGGCCAAGAAGGCCCCTACAGAGGAATTTCAACTGGGTCGTTTCCTCCATTTCCTGCAAACAGGACTGTCTATGGGCCTAAAATTAGGGTCCATTAAGGTTCAAATTTCGGCCCTGTCGATTTTCTTCCAAAAAGAACTGGCTTCAGTGCCTGAAGTTCAGACATTTGTAAAAGGGGTACTGCATATACAGTCTCCTTTTGTGCCTCCAGTGGCACCTTGGGGATCTCAATGTTGTGTTGAGTTTCCTAAAGTCACATTGGTTTGAACTACTCACCACTGTGGACTTAAAATATCTCACATGGAAGGTGACGATGCTGTTAGCCCTGGCTTCAGCCAGGCGTGTGTCAGAACTGGCGGCTTTATCATATAAAAGCCCTTATTTAATATTTCATTCTGACAGGGCAGAATTGAGGACTTGTCCTCAATTTCTACCTAAGGTGGTTTCTGCATTCCACATGAAGCAACCTATTGTGGTACCTGCGGCTACTAAGGACTTGGAGGATTCCAAGTTGCTTGACGTGGTCAGGGCCCTGAAAATATATGTTTCCAGGACGGCTGGAGTCAGAAAATCTGACTCGCTGTTTATCCTGTATGCACCCAACAAACTGGGTGCTCCTGCTTCTAAGCAGACGATTGTTCGTTGGATTTGTAGTACAATTCAGCTTGCACATTCTGTGGCAGGCCTGCCACAGCCAAAAATCTTAAAATGCCCACTCCACAAGGAAGGTGGGCTCATCTTGGGCAGCTGCCCGAGGGGTCTCGGCTTTACAACTTTGCCGAGCAGTTACTTGGTCAAGAGCAAATACGTTTGTAAAATTCTACAAAGTTGATATCTTGGCTGAGGAGGACCTGGAGTTCTCTCATTCGGTGCTGCAGAGTCATCCGCACTCTCCCGCCCGTTTGGGAGCTTTGGTATAATCCCCATGGTCCTTACGGAGTTCCCAGCATCCACTAGGACGTCAGAGAAAATAAGAATTTACTTACCGATAATTCTATTTCTCGTAGTCCGTAGTGGATGCTGGGCGCCCATCCCAAGTGCGGATTGTCTGCAATACTGGTACATAATTATTGTTACCAAAAAATTCGGGTTATTGTTGTAGTGAGCCATCTTTTCTAGAGGCTCCTCTATTATCATGCTGTTAACTGGGTTCAGATCACAAGTTGTACAGTGTGATTGGTGTGGCTGGTATGAGTCTTACCCGGGATTCAAAATCCTTCCTTATTGTGTACGCTCGTCCGGGCACAGTATCCTAACTGAGGCTTAGAGGAGGGTCATAGGGGGAGGAGCCAGTGCACACCAGGTGATCCTAAAGCTTTCTTTAGATGTGCCCAGTCTCCTGCGGAGCCGCTATTCCCCATGGTCCGTACGGAGTTCCCAGCATCCACTACGGACTACGAGAAATAGAATTATCGGTAAGTAAATTCTTATTTTTTTTTTTATGTCATCCCTGCTGGATATTCCACAGTCAACTGTAAGTGATATTACTAGAACGTGGAAGCATTTACAAACAACAGCAACTCAGGTATGAAGCGGAAGACCATGTAAAAACACAGAGTGGGTTTAACAACTGCTAAGGTGCATGGTGCTTGTAAGTTGCCAACGCTCTGCTGATTCCACAGTTGAAAAGTCCTGAACTTCCACTGGCATTAAATGTAAGCACAAAAACTGTGCGGCATGACCTTAATGGAATGGGTTTCCATGACCGAGCAGCTGCATGCAAGTCAAATGGGCGTTATAATCAAAGACGATAGGGACATACCCAAAACTTTAAACGGGTTTTTCTCATCTGTATTCACAAGAGAGGACCAGATGGCAGGATTGATGCATAACCTCAGCAACGATAATGTCCCACTGCTTAATACTTATTTAAGTGAGGAAATAGTCTGTGACCGATTAAAAAAATTAAGATTAATAAGTCACCTGGTCCCGATGGAATTCACCCAAGGGTTCTCATGGAGCTACACTCCGAATTAGCAAGACCCTTATATTTAATTTTCAATAACTAACTTACATCAGGTATGTCTCTCCAAAGACTGGCGTATAGCGGATGTAGTACCAATATTTAAAAGGGAAGTAAATCTGAACCGGGTAATTATAGACCAGTAAGTTTTACATCTATAGTGGGGAAGGTACTGGAAGGTATTTTAAGGGATAGAATACAGGAGTTTCTTGAAACCAATAAGGTTATTAATAGGAACCAACACGCAGAGGTGTAGCTAGGTGCCATGGTGCTCGGAGCATGGGAATGTTTCGGTGCCCCCCACCCCTGTACTGAATTGGGGACATGACGTGCTATGTATATATAAATATATATGTGTATAAACAACATCATGGGATCCTGCTCTCTGAGTATAATGTCAAATGTTGTAGCGTGTCCGCATAAAACAATTAATATATAATGCAAGTGTGCGGCACTCCTGGCAACTAAATAGACAACTTTAAAATGGCATAGGTGCGGTAACGTTTCAGTGCCCTTTAATGTGTGGCACTTTTGTCAGTTGACGTAAATGTCACACATTAAAGGACACTGAAATGTTGCCGCACCTATGCTACTTTAAAATTGTCTGTTTAGTCGTTAGGAGTGCCGCATACTTGCATTATATATATGTGTATATAAATATATAAAGAAATATATATATATATATATATATATATATATATCTATACATACACATATATAATAAATATATAATATATATATATATATATATATATATATATATATTTAATAACATATTTTACTAAATAGCATCAGGCAGGCAGGCACAGCTGTGCAACCAGAACGCACCTCTTTTCATTTTTTGTTTTTTTTAAATATTATGTGCATCCCAGCTCCTCTCTCCAAGCCTCCTGTTCTCTCCAGCAGCGTCTCTGCCCATCTGACATATGCACGACTCAGGACTCGGGAGCGCAGAGGGAGGAAATACCTCAGGCGGCTGTTACTGATTGAACAGCTGCGAGCAGCGGGAGGCCAGGCGGCTGGGAGGGCGGGCGGGCGGCCAGCTGGTGCTGGTGGTGTTGGACTGCGGCGCCTTGTAATATCTTTGCGCGCCTGGAGCTTGAGCTCCACTTGAGCTACCCTCCCTACATCCCTGCCAACACGGATTTGTGAAGGATAGGTCATGTCAAACTAACTTAATAGGCTTCTATGAAACAGTTAGGGCAAACCTAGATCATGGTAAAGAGGTGGATGTCATCTTTTTAGACTTCGCTGAAGCTTTCAATACAGTACCTCACATGAGACTCACAAATTAAGAGAAATTGGGTTAGGGAACAAAATATGCACTTGGTTTAGCAATTGGTTGGACAAAAGGAAGCCTCATGTGGTGGCAAATGGAATGTTTTTGAATAGGACTGAGGTACTAAGTGGTGTGCCACAAGGGTCTGTACTTGGACCACTATTATTCAACATCTTCATAAATGATCTAGCAGTAGGTCTAGAGAGTACAGTGTCAATTTTTGCAGATGACACCAAACTGTGTAAGGTTATAAATTTGGAGGGGGATGCTGAGTCTCTTCAGAACGACTTATTTAAACTGGAAGTATGGGCAGCAAAATGGAGGATGAGGTTTAATATAGACAAATGTAAGGTAATGCACTTTGGTAGCAAGAACAGAAACACTACCTACATACTAAATGGGGAAAAACTAGAGGATTCTGCACTGGAAAAACATTTAGGTGTTCACATAGATAACAACCTTAGCAGTAGTACCCAAAGTAGATATGAAGCAAAAAAGGCATACAAGGTATTACCATGCATAAAGCGGGGAATTGATGCAAGGGATGAGAGTGTTATACTCCCATTATATAAATCACTCATGAGGCCACATCTCGAATACTGTGCACAACTATGGGCACCATACTACAAAAAACATATCCTGAAACTAGAAAAGGTTCAGAGACGGGTGACCAAATTGATTAAGGGGATGGAGACGCTAAAATATGAGGAAAGTCTTGTTAGGCTAGGTATGTTCACATTGGAAAAGAGGAGATTCACATTGGAAAAGAGGAGATTAACATTTACAAATATATAAGAGGTCAATACACAGAGCTAGCGGGGGATTTGGTTTTGGTAAGATCGTCACAAAGGACATGTAGACACCCACTTAGGTTAGAGAAGATGAGATTTCGCACACTGAGACAGAAAGGTTTCTTCACTGTAAGGACAATACGTATTTGGAATTCCTTGCCTAAGAGAGTAGTAATGGCGGGCTCCGTCACTACTTTTAAAAATGGGCTAGATAAATTCCTAATGGATAAGGATATACAGGGTTATGGGGGGGGTAAATCATGCTCTAAAGTAATAATAAAAATATAAAAACAGGAGGAAGCAACATAATGACTAAACATTCACCGCAGTTAAAATTAGTCTAAAAAAAATATTACAGTGTAGGAGATTACTAACAAGTTGAACTCGATGGACAAATTGTCTTTTTTTGACCTCAGCAACTATGTTACTGTGGAGCACTGGAAACGTTTCTCTGTTTGGGAGTAATATTGGGCGAGTCTGGATTTTGGGGGATGCCGAAAAACCTTTACCTGCCTCACTGCATTATGCCAACCGTGAAGTTTGGTGGAGGAGGGATAATGGTATGGGGCTGTTTTTCAGGGTTTGGGCTAGGCCCCTTATCTCCAGTGAATGGCAATCTTAATGCTTCAGCATTCCAAGACATTTTGGACAATGCTATGCTTCCAATTTTGTTGCAGTTTGGGAAAGGCCCTTTTCAGTTCCAACATCACTGTGACCCAGTGCACAAAGCAAGTACTGTAAAGACATGGTTTGAGGAGTTTGATGTTGAAGAACTTGACTGGCCCACACAGAGCCCAGACCTCAATCCCATCAAGCACCTTTGGGATGAACTGGAACGGAGATTGCGAGCCAGGCCTACTCGTCCAACATCAGTGCCTGACCTCAGAAATGCTCTACAGAATGAATGGTCACAAAATCCAACAGAAACACTACAAAATCCGAATACTTTTGTCCATATAGTGTATGTTGAAGCTCAAATGCCTACATTTAATATTATTTTTAATGCTCGTTTTAACTTGAATAGTAAGCATTACTGTGTTCAAGTTTGATTCTCACGGAAAACAGGGTAAACATTTTATACACTGTAGCCATTTAAACATAACATGTACAAAACACCTTGAATATAGCTGATCTTGTTTGCCATACTCAAAATAAGTTTGGACTAATTACAACTTGTTCAATCTAGCATCTGTATGAGGTCCAACTTTATGATTAGATTGGGCTTGCAATTTATAAAACAAAAACCATTTGGGGTTCACATCTTAAATGCCCGCTCTGACCAGTTACGTCATGACATTTCAAGTATTTCTTGCATATTTCCACATAAACTTTGTTGTTTACAAATATTCTACTAAATATATTCCATATTCAATCAATTCTAGTTCAGTAGATAAATATCAGAGCCAAACATGAAAATTAAATCTATAACACAATTATTAATACAATTTGGGAAAAATTACTTGTCATCCCCAAACATTTTACTTTTCAATAAAAAGTTAATAAAAACTGGTATATCCAATTAACCTGTGTATTGTAAACTGTATACCACAATCTTTGATCTGAGTACCAACAAACAGTTAAAAAGTCTTACTCTACATTTTTAATAAAAAAATCCTTGACGTTTAACCCTAACTTTTAATGTTCACACAACAATGGTAGTCGGAATTTCCGTCTAGTCGGAAAGACAGCAGCTTCCGACTTTTTGTGGTCGAATCAGGATTTGACCTATTCAATGGAGCTGACGTTTTTCTGACATGTGCGCAATTCCGACTTGTCGGAAAACACATGGATTGGCGGATTAGCCACGGATCCACGTGTTTTGTCAGATTTGCGGCCAAATCTGACAGGTTTTTGGCCCGTTTTCGACAAAGTCAATCCGACTTTAAAAAAAGTCGGAATGGCATTGTCGAAAACGGGAAAAACCAGTTGGATTTTCCCGCAAATTGAATACTGCACTGTCAGATCCTCTCCGTCGGAGAGGATCAGACATGCATTAAATATCCCCGATAGTCTATTACTTAAACATCAAGCTGAGAAAGAAAACAGCACTAACTTCCAAATATATTCGCATTTACAATGCCAGGAACTGAAATGTACTAACTTGATATATCCAAAATACATACTACTTTGTTCATACAGCAACCATTGTACAAGCCTTACCTACAATCATGTGGTTACATACATCACAGAAAGTGGGCTTTTTAAAGACATGTTCCTGGAAAAAATGTGCCTTGCTGTCAGGTGCTTGCGTCACTTTGGTAGGGGTTGATGGCTGAGTCTCTGAACTTTGGATCTGTCCGGCATTGACTGGACTGTCTTCTGGCTCCAAATCTACGTGTAATTTCATGTCGCTATTAGTTCTTTGGAAGAAATTGTCAGCACTTTTACTCCGTACACTCTTGGTCTTGAATGAGAGGGATTTCTTTAGTTTCTGGAGCTGCAAGCAATAAAAGGATTTGGTTGTGACACATTTGGCAATTATATTTTTAAATATTTGGAGTACATTCATAAGCTATTAAATTAAATGTGCAGTAAATAGTAAGCAGCTCTTAGACTTCATAAAATACAGCTATGTAACTCCAATGTTCTGTCAGCTACTATCTAGCAGAGTAAGAACTTGTCTTCACCTACAGTAGATAATATATTGTTCAAACAAAATCTAAAATTGTGTTTTTTGTTCTAGTTTGCGCATCAACTCTAGCATCTGCATTTTCCGATGCATCTTCACTGGCCCCATCCTGAGTAACCTAAGGGTGACGATGTCCACGCAAATGATCCAGTGCTGCGTCTTTGGGAGCAGCAGCGTATTAAAGGAGGCGTCTATTTACACATGATGTCTCCAGCGGCATCAGTACAATTTAGCAGCAGTACTGCTTAGCGTACTATTATGAAACAGGCCCAAAATGTTTGGAAGAGATTCAATTCTTTCACAGTGGGCTTGCTTTTTCCTAGGGGGAGGGGGTGTTACATTTTTTGGCAAGGCCAATTCCCCTAGGAAATTCAGCCCCTTGCTGAACAGGCTGGAGCTGTGTCCCACAAGGATGTGGATGATTAGATCGACAGTGTCTAGGTCGACAATGTTTAGGTCGACAGTCACTAGGTCGACAGGGTTTGAAGGTCGACAGGGTTTCTAGGTCGACATGTTCTAGGTCGATAGGTCAAAAGGTCGACATGAGTTTTTCCTGTTTTTTGGGTGTCGTTTTCTCCGTACAGTGACTGGGAAGCCCAATGAGTGCACCGTGTCCCCTCGCATGGCTCGCTTCGCTCGTTACTATTCCCAATCGTAGTCCGCGTGGATCGTTAAGTATGAAAAATGTTTAAAAAAGTGAAAAACTCATGTCGACCTTTTGACCTGTCAACCTAGAAACCCTGTCGACCTTGAAAACATGTCGACCTAGTGACTGTCAACCTATAGTGGTCGACCTAAACATTGTCAACCTAGACACTGTCAATCTTCAGACTGGATCCTGTCCCACAATAACAGGTTATTCCCAACTATGAGTTTCTGTTGACAGGCATATATGTAGATGTTTCCACCTCTGATTTATTGGCAAATACACTCAACGTACACATAAATTAGTATTATACGCAAATAAAAGGAAATGGTTCACAGTTGCATACAAGACCATTCTGGGGTGGATCTTGCTATCTTTAACACTATGCAATTTTAAGCACCAGCAAACGGGTGCCTCCTCCTCCTCCACGGAGCCATCTTCCCAGTGATATTCAGGAAGATGACGCAGGCACACAAAGAAGCAAAGGCTATAGTCAGAGTCTTTACTTTCACTGCACAGTGCCACCTTCCTGAAGATGCCATTGGGAAGGTGGCGCTGTGGAAGAGGGATCAGCTTGCCAGCACAAGGTACTGTAAGTATACTCTAGGTTATAGTTGCTGACTTTCTGGCTGCCAGGTGGCACAGCAATGGGGATGTGATCGGCATTGCCTGGTATAGTGTGTGGGGAGGGGGTGGGCAGGGTCCTCCTGGACCCCAGGGCCTGTGTGCACCACACACCCTGTACCCATTATAAATATGCTTATGAATGCCCTTTGCATGCACCAGGCATCAGAGATCCCCAGTTTGGCTCACTGAAATTGGAAGTGACAGTGACTGCTCAGTGCAGAGAAGTAAATGGATAGAATGTATGTATGTATGTATGTATGTATATATATGTGTGTGTGCGTATATATATATATATATATATATATATATCGGTGTCTAAGAGACTGAAGAGGGGACTTTAGTACCTCGGCTCACTATGAAAAAATATTATTGGTGTGTTCATTTGCTCTTCCTAAAGAACTCTAGATCCTCAGTCATATATAGTAAACTGTGAATCAGCTCAGGGTGCGAGTAAGTGCAACTATAAGCCGCTTACAGTACCTTTAAACTGACTGATGTTTGTCCACCACTGTATACAGTAGGTCTATGTACAAAAATCTACAAGTCTGGAGTGGGCGAAATAAATCGAGATTTCTATTATACTGTGTTGAAAAAGAAACATTCATTTTAATCAGCTACTGTTTGCAAGTTTCAGCATCACACAGACACAAAAGGTCAGCAGGTCCATAGGGAACGTTTGCAGAGAAAACATGTGTTTAGGCTATTAGGATGAGCCTATTAAAACATGCTACTAAATAAAAAATGGTTTGCCAGTTCAAGTGTACTATAAAAAACTTCTTGTGACATTTTACAAAGGTATAGACATAAATGATTTATTCCTGTAAAAAAAGTCATGTGCGGGTTACATTCAGTCAAATCCAGATGGCATTAACATTTTAGCACTAGGATCTTAAGGGTTATTCAGCTTTGTTAGCAAACCAAGAAAACACACTAATGAGCAAAACCAGGTTGCTCTGCAGGTGGGGCAGATGTAAAATGTGCAGAGAGATTTAGATTTGGGTGGGTTATAGTGTTTCTGTGCAGGGTAAATACTGTCTGCTTGATTTTCACACTGCAATTTAGATTTCAGTTTGAACAAACTGAGTAGAAGTTACAGGTAGGAGTAAAAGTATAACTAGATTATACAGTCAAAATAAATGTATAGCATGTGTAGTGTTAGGAGGGGAAACTGCAGAGGGAGAGCGGGGAGAGAGTACAGTGTGATGTGGATTGAGGAGAGATGAGGTGATAGGGAAAGGAGGAAGAGAGCAGGGCTGAGTTGTAGGGTAGTAGGCCCATGGTGGGGCAGAGGTGATGGAAAGTGGGGTAACAGGAGTAACAGGAGAGGAGGAGCAGGCATGCAGGGGGGCGGATGGGAGACAGAGAAGGGGAGAGAGTAGGGGATGTAGGAGAATAGGGGGGAAGGATAGAGGTGGAAGAGGGAGCAATATAAAGGATGGAGGAAGGATAAAGTAGACATGGAGGGATTGGAAGGGTTGGTAAAAACCTGGACATAGTATAGATGAGGACTAAATGGGTGAAAAAAAATTGGAATTTGGAGTGATAGATGTGTGATAGAGACAGAACCGTATAATTGTAGACGTGTAGATAAAAGTAAGTACATATATGTAAGATTATTATTTATTTATATAGCACACACATATTCCGCAGCGCTTTACAGAGAATATTTGGCCATTCACGTCAGTCCCTGCCCTGCCCCAGTGGAGCTTACAATCTATATTTCCTATCACATGTACACACAGACACATTCACACTAGGGTCAATTTTTGTTGGAAGCCAGTAAACCTACCAGTATAATTTTTGGATTGTGGAAGGAAACCCACGCAAGTACGGGGAGAATATATAAACTCCGCACAGTTAGAGCCATGGTGGGAATGCATTTATTTTAAAAGATTTTATCTCCAGCATAATGTTTGATAAATAAATTATTAAAGTATTTGCCCAGAACCCACAGCAGTGAGTCACCTTCTCTTTGCTCCTAAAACGGCTTTTCTAATGGCTTAGCAGGGGATGTAGCAATCAAACCTCATTAGTGCATCTAAGGAAGGAAAATTATAGAATCATGAAGTGTCAAGAACGACATTCATTATTGATTTGACGTGTAATTTAGAAGAGTTGCACTAAGCCAATTAAATCACATATATTATGTTGTTTTAACCTGACACTTAAAATAGTTTTTTTTGTTTTCTTCTAAACTGTTTTTAATATTTATTTTAATCTATGTCTAAGAAAAAATATACTTCTTTAGCTATAAGATGCATTTTGAGCCTCTGTTTGCCAGAGGAGCCATCATGAAAGAATGAAATATATGCGATGTTTAGTACTGAAGCTCAGGGAATTTACTATATATAGTACAGTTTATAAGAATGCACAATAATGTCCTTTATTTTTCTTGATTCATAGAAAAGCCTTCTTTTCACTTAGTAAATAGTTAAACAAGTACATTTTAGATACCCTCTCTTAGAATGTTCAGGAGATTTGGAGGTTTTGGGGTGTCGCTCCTCATGACCCCCTGCTGCAGGGTACAGTGCTGTGTTAATGCCGGAGGTGACCATTTCAGGTATAGGAACAATTAGGAACAACCCTATGACTGACAAATATACTGTGCATTAGAAATAATGGTTTTCGTCCTGCAATAAATCACCCAGATTTGGGTGACCAGATTTGGTTCACCTGGATGAACCATGTTGCTATGCAACGGCTGCAAATAAATGTATTTATTTTTTGGATGCATGATAAATTCTGACTGGTTTTGCGGCCCACAAATGGTGGACAGCTTTATTTTTACACTGCAATGTGGATATGAGTTTCGACACACCTCTCTCACATAAAATTCTCTGCACATGTTTAACTCTATCAGAACTGCAGAGCAACATGGTATGCAAGCAAAGGTGCAGATACTTGCTCTTTTTTCCTTCACCTCCAAATCAGAATCAGGCCCATAGTGTGCAGTTCAAGGCCAATTTAACAAGGGGCAGATAGAGCTCCAGCTCCAGGTCGCCACATAAAAATAGGCCCATCAAAATGGCAACATGATGATGACTAGTCACCCAACTGGCAACACATCCAGACATAAATCACAATTATTAAAACTGTATTTCTAGTTTTCTATCAAAATGTAAAATGTTTACATATTTAGAGAGACAGTGGGGCTGATAGTGAAGTCACATCACTGGTCACAGTGCTCTCTGTATAGGCACTTGAACATTTTCAGCCCCTCGCCCATATGGTCCTTAACCCAGCCCTGCCTACCATGCCAGTCCTGTGTTGTATTTCACATTTTTTTTTAGGAACAGTAGGCTCTGTTCCAAATTCCTAGCGCTGGTGACTTTTACAATGATAGTGTAGATTAAAAAAATGATTAGAAAATGACTGAGTAATCAGCCATTTATAACCTGCAGCTAGTGATATAAGCCTGGTGAGGGCTTAACAAATATACAAGAAAATAAAAACAAAAAAATCATTGTACGGTTTCTGTGTTGTATTTTGTCAAATCAGGGCCAGACATGAGCAATTTCCCATATCAAGGAAATTAATCAGAAATCAGAGAAAATTAGGCCTGAATTTCAAGGTATAGAGCTGCGGCTCAGTTGGAGGATTGAAAACTAAAGGCCAGTACACGGGGAGAGATGTGTGCTAAGCGATCTGGCACAGACCTCTCAGCACACATCTCTCCCCCGCTCAGCACACAGGGCGATGTGTGCTGCTGAGCGAGGGGAGAAACGGTGGGGGGCGCTCATTTCACCCTGCGAGTACCGGCGATAGCAACGCGTGGGGCCGCGCATCGCTATCGCTGTAGGGCAGGCCTGGCCAACCTGTGGCTCTCCAGCTGTTGTAAAACTACAAGTCCCTTCATGCTTTGCCACAGTTTTGCTATTAGGGAATGCTAAAACTGTGGCAGGTCATGCTGGGATGTGTAGTTTCACAACATCTGGAGATCCACAGGTTGGCCAGGCCTGCTGTAGGGCATACACACGGAGAGATCCGTGCTTAACTTCTAAGCAATCTAGTCAGATTGCTTAGAATTTAAGCACGGATTTCTCTGTGTGTACCCCCCTTTAGAGTCCCGGAAAAAAATGAGTCACTTCATGTAAGGTAGGCAGAGCCATGTCAACTATAGGCAAAGCCAACATAAAAGTTAAGTATATATTTTCCTTAGCATCAGAAAAAGAAAAAAAAATCACACTGCCTTAGCCTACTGCATCTGTACCCAAAACATATAGCATCTTCGTTATATCCAATAAAGATTATGGCTGGCCCAAAGAGTCACAGATGGTCCAGTTTTCTATCTATCTATCTATCTATCTATCTATCTATCTATCTATCTATCTATCTATCTATCTATCTATCTATCTACAGATAGATCCATGGTTATCTTGACCTCTTTGCTGCGTCTAGGCACACCATGGTTTATTTACATAAACCCTTCATCTATTGTTCTCAGCTGCAATACAGTACAGAGAACAATACATCAGAGGATTAAGTCATTACAGCAGGGGATTAAGTCCGACTGCCCAGTCTCAGTAAATCCTAGTAAAGGCCAAGATAAACGTGGACCCATCTGTATTTATCTATCTGTATTACAGGCGATTGTATGTTTCACAGTATGATGCCCTTGTACTACCTGTTTTTATCTGTATGTTTTTTGATGTTTGTCATTTCACTTTGTTTTGATCTGTTGTTTAGCAACTGTTTTTGACCCACGCTAGCCGTGCCCCTTACCCGATAGTCTGTGATTCCCGGCGCAGTGTCGCGCCGGTGATGTCACCGCCCCTTGACTGGACGCAGCGGCCCGGAGTCCACGATTGGTGTTTGGTAAGTTGTACACTTGTATTTATATACTTCATTGTTAAAAAGCTGATTGTGTCTTGATAAAAGGGAGGTGTCCCTGAAACGTCGACCATACCAGCACTGGTGTCGTCCATTTATTTCTGAATGCCACCATTTCTACCTACCTACATGCTCAGTATTGAGGGGTTGTGCACCGGACAATGGGGGTCATTCCGACCCGATTGCTCGCTGCAGTTTTTCACAGCGCAGCGATCGGGTCAGAAGTGCGCGCCGGCGCATGGCAGCCGTCGTTGTCTAGCGATTGCCTCTGAGGCAGAGGCGGTTGCTGGGCAGGAGGGGGCTGGACGGCGGCATTAAACTGCCGTTTTGGGGGTGCAGTCTGGCCAACGCAGGCGTGGCCAGACCGTTGGGGGGGGTCCGTGGCGGCTGCATGACGTCACACGCAGCCGCTGCGGGCCGGGAGCGACGAGTAGCTCCCAGCCAGCACGCTAAAGCTGCGCTGGTCGAGAGCTACTCTTGAAGTGCAAAGGCATCATCGCTGTGCGATGCCTTTGCACTTCTGCGGGGGGGGAGGGGGGGCAGCACTGAAATGCGGGGCGGACTAGCCCTGTGCTGGGCGGACTAGCCCTGTGCTGGGCGTCCCCCCGCATGTCAGTGTGAATGATCGTAGCTGTGCTAAATTTAGCACAGCTACGATCAACTCGGAATGATCCCCCAAGTTGTTTCGTTTGCTTAAACATGAGCGCCGGACATTTGTTTATATACAGTATATATGGATATAGATATAAATGTACAGTGCAGTGGAAAGTATTCACAGCGCTTCACTTTTTCCACATTTTGTTATGTTACAGCCTTATTCCAAACTGGAATAAATTCATTTTTTCCCTCAAAATTCTACACACAATGGGGGTCATTCTGAGTTGTTCGCTAGCTGCCGTTTACACGACATACGGGTACAAAGTCCTTTGTGGTCTTGCACAGGTTCTAACAACGTTTTCATTCGCACTGGCAGCCGCAAGAAGATTGACAGGAAAGGGGCGTTTCTGGGTATGATATGATAAAAAATAAAAACAATGCAATGAAATTGTAAAAATCCCCTTCAGTAATGATAGTTCCTCCTTGAGAAACCATGCAAGATATTCTCATTCCATGTTATACATTAAACACAAAAGGGACCAAGAGTAAGCTTACCCGAGTTCTAAAAATGGAGCCATCGGTGGTAAAGCAGTGTGTGATCCGGAATGTACACACACCACTGGGAACCAAGGCTTACAACTGGGTGATACTAATGGTCCTCAGCAGTCAGTTCCGACGCGTTTCGGAACTCCTTGGGTCCTTTGTCAAGGCTAAATGACTGCTGTATGTTGATTAATCCTTTTAAACTTAAAAAAAACGCGCACCCGTTGACCAGAAGTCCACAGTACGGGCACTTCCGGTAAACACGGCTAATCATCCCCATGGTTGGCGGAAGTTCATACTGCATAGGTGTATCCCTGGATGGCGGAAGTTAAGAGCTCTGACAAACACTCCAGCGCCAAGTGTCATATACTTACCCATTTCTACCACTTAAGGACATTAACAGAGTTGGTCTGAAGAGACTTCTTTGATATCATGGCTGTGTGCTTAGGGTCGTTGTCCTCCTAAAAGATGAACCGTTGCCCCAGTCTGAGGTCAAGTGCGCTCTGGAGCAGGTTTTCATCCAGGATGTCTCTGTACATTGCTGCATTCATCTTTCCCTCTGCCCTGGCTAGTCTCCCAGTTCCTGCCACTGAAAAACATCCCCACAGCATGATGCTGCCACCACCATGCTTCACTGTAGGGATGGTATTGGCCCGGTGATGAGCGGTGCCTGGTTTCCTCCAAAAAATCTTTGTCTCATCAGACCACAGAATTTTATTTATCATGGTCTGAGAGTCCTTCAGGTACATTTTGACAAGCTCCAGGTGGGCTGCCATGTACTTTTTACTAAGGAGTGGCTTCCGTCTGGCCATTCTACAATACAGGCCTGATTGGTGGATTGCTCCAGAGATGGTTGTCCTTCTGGAAGGGTCTCCTCTCTCCACAGTGGAATGCTGTAGCTCTGACACCTCCCTGACTAGGGCCCTTCTCCCTTGATCGCTCAGTTTAGACGGCCGGCCAGCTCTAGGAAAAGTCCTGGTGGTTCCGAACTTCTTTCATTTACGGATGATGGAGGCCACTGTGCTCATTGGGACCTTCAAAGCAGCAGTTATTTTTCTGTACCCTTCCCCAGATTTGTGCCTTGAGACAATCCTGTCTTGGAGATCTACAGACAATTCCTTTGACTTCATGCTTGGTTTGTGCTCAGACATGCACTGTCAAGTGTGGGACCTTGTATAGACAGGTGTGTGCCTTTCCAACTTATGTCCATTCAACTGAATTTACCACAGGAATTTACCACATCGCTGAGTGTGGCTCCCCTATTTGAATAATGGTCTGCTCTAAAACTGCCACTAGCAAGGAAGTGCAGCCTGATAGTTCAGGAGATTTTGTGATAAGTCAGTGGTATCTGCCTTTTATATATATATATAGATTTTAGACATAAGTACTTAACGAACCTATTTCCAGTGAGAAGATAGTGTCTTAATTATCAGAAGTTAACCTTGCCCTTGAACTAAACATTGCCAAACCTCTCAGAGAGCAATAGGAGGAAAGGAGACTTAGATATTTTGACTCTTAAATGCATTAAAGGAAAGCTTGATAGTCAGCAACTGCTAAACTGCTGTGTAAAGGGTACCGCCAGCTCTCCTAGTGACCTTAAGTGTCGTGTGAAAATCTTTACCTTTTTACCTCAAATGAGGAGCCCTAAGGAGAGTGAGAAGCTAAGCAAGGAGACCTAGGACCCTATGGAACAGAGTCAGCCTATCCCTGCAAACCTTACATATTTAACATACAGCGGGCGGAGCATTTATAGGACTGAGCTGGGCAGCATCAGAGGCGGGAAGGAGCAGAGAAGGTGGATTATTCTCCTCAGCGCCAGCCTTTTGACAGCATCAATCCAGAGAAGGCCCGCCGGTGCGGCCTGACAAAGATTGGCAGCGGTAGGCAGAGCATGTCCTGCTGTAATTAGTTTACCAGAAAGTCCATCAAAATTAAAGTTATATACAGGGAAATAATTGAAATTCTGTAGCAGAGCATGGTATTCAGCTAATATATATATATATGTGTGTGTGTGTGTGTGTGTGTGTGTATATATATATATATATATATATATATATACACACACGTATATATATATATATATATATATACCTGTATATATTATACACACACACATAAAAATAATATGGACGCAGCTACCATAGGTGCAACCATGGGTCCCAGAGCTGAGAGGGTCCACCTTCTCTGTCAAGGTTACATGTGTTTTACACATTTTTCACCATTGGACGATACATAAATTAGGGGCCCTTACAAACTAGGGCACTACTATGGTTCAGAAAATTAACTACAGTAGGCCACTATTATGGGGCATACAATTAACAAATGCTGTGGAGAGGTGTTTCTCCTGAACAGGGGTGGGGAACGTCCGGCCCGCGGGCCATACAAAGTAATTTCACCTGGCCCCTACAGGGCACCAAGGAAATGGAAGGCGGGACTAGGAGGGGGATGGACAGAGGGGGAGATGGGTTAGTGGGACGGCAGCAGGTAGGACTAAGAGCGGGACGGCAGCAGGCAGGACTAGGAGGGGGGCTTCAGCAGGCGGGACTAGGAGGGGGATGGCATCCGACAGAGGGGGATGTGGGTACCCCGGCCAAAGCTTCCATGGGCCGGACTATAAGGAGGCGTGGCCTGGCAGCCGAGGAGGACGTGAGCTGCGTGAGTTGCATGTGTTACATGGCACTCAGCGCAGTGTTTGTATAAGTGTGAACCCCATGTGTCTTCTGTGCTCCTGCTGTTCTGAGACACCTGTGTCAAGCTTCTAGCATACCTGTTCACGGCAGCTGCTGCTGATCAGAGGTGTGGTGGTGAGATGGTGTGGACCTGGATCAGTGATGTGCTGTAGCCTGGATGGGACCTGTCCTGCAGTTGTGATGAGTGCCCTGCTGGGGGTATTATGGGGGAGATGTACTAAACCTGAAAAGTGATAAATATCACGGTGATAAAGCACCAGCCAATCGGCTCCTAACTGCCATGTTACAGGCTGTGTTTGAAAAATTACAGTTAGGAACCGATTGGCTGGTACTTTATCACTGTGATATTTATCACTTTTCAGGCTTAGTACATCTGGCCTTCTATGTGTAACTGTCACTACTGTGGCCATTACTGGGGGCTGTATGTGTAAGCAGCTATTACTAAGAAATTATGTGTAAGGAGCACTAATGTGGGCATTATGTGTAAGGCCACCACTACTGTCCCAGGAGCACAGCACGCTTTGGAAGGGGGAGGGGTGCCTTCAAAAATGGCCTGCAAATTTATGTTAAAAAAATCTAGATGGCTAAAAGGTTCCCCACCCCTAGAAGCATTAGCATTTAGATAGACAGACAGAGGGTAGGAAGAAACTCTTGTGTTTTTAAGCAGCGCTGTTATGTATATTCTACATTATACTGTTTTATTGTTTATAATGTCTATATACAGCAGCTATAACTCAGATGTGGCATCACAATGTGTCCCCCTATTGCATCCTGTCCAATGCAATCTGGCTACACTCAATAGTTAACTGCCTAGAAGAAGGATTAAAAGAATTAAAGGGTTAATCATAGAAGGATACTGTATAATTAAGGTGTGAAAGAAAAGCAGAGTGCAGTCTATTAGGGTAAAAGGCAAACAAGAAAGATAAAATAGGGAATAGTGGCAAGAAATACAGGAAGGAATGACAGCTATACCCCTTTCACATCGCAAAAATAACCCGGTATCGACCTGGCATATTGCCGGGTCAACACTGGTCAGTGTGCGATGTGAAAGGGGCCTTGGAGAATAAGAAGGGTTATTCCCGGATTGAATACCATGTCAGTGGCTGTGTAAACAGGTTCCCGGGTCGATGCGACCCAGGGCTCGTTTACTACATAGGGAGAGGCGGCGCGGAGATTAGCTCATCTCCCAGCGCCGCCTCCACCCCCACCCCCGCTGCTGGATCCACCCCCTGCCGCTATGGCAACCGGACCGGCATATTGCCGGGTCGGGAAGCCAGCATTGAGGCTCCAATGCCGGATCCCACCCGGGAAGGATCCGTTTCCATTTCCCAGGTGGAGATGTGAAAGGGGTACTAAATGAACAAAAATGTATACTGATGTGTTACAGAACTCAAGATGGAAATATGGAGGATAAGCAAGCCAGATCCTGGAAGAGGAAAAGACAGGAAAACTGACTACCTGTGCTAAAAAGCCTTGAGATTCTTCTACAAAGTGGAGATGTGTCAGTCCCTTAAGGGGGGTACACACGGAGAGATCCGTGCTTAAAATCTAAGCAATATTGCTAGATTGCTTAGATTTTAAGCACGGATCTGCCGTGTGTATGCCCTCCAGCGATAGCGATGCGCGGCCCCGCGCATCGCTATCGCCGATGCTAGATTGAGCTGCATGCAGGCTCAATCTAGCGGGTCGCTCACTTCACCGTTGTGTGAAGTGAGCGGCCCCCCGTCGGCTTTCCCCCTCGCTCAGCACATCGCGCTGTGCTGAGCGGGGTGAGAGATGTGTGCTGAGCGGTCTGTGTTAAGATCGCTCAGCACACATCTCTCCCGTGAGTACCCCCCTTTAGCATCTAACCATTGCTGCAAGGCATTATTGTTTTATCTGCTATTAACATACCTCACAACTTTCCCAATTTTCGAGGGACAGTCCCTTTTTTTGGGACTATCCTGCTATCCCACCCACAGGCCGCAGTGTCCGTGGAGGTGTGTGTGTGTGTGTGTGGCGGGGGGGGAAGAGGGCGGCTGGGAGACCTTCTCTCCTCTGCTTCTCTGCGTGTCAGAGCAGCGGTGAATAGAAGCTGTGCACATGCGCACAGCGTCTATTCACTGTGAGAGAGGGACTGGGGGCATGGCCAGCAGCTCATAGAGCATTGGCCATGCCCCCCTTAGTGACGAAAATGGGGGCGTGACTCGCGATCGCACCATTCCGGTGAAGTCATGCCCCCTTTTCCGAGGTCACGCTCCTTTTTCGGGAGCGCACACCATCAGCGCACAGAAGAGTCCATCTTTACAGGGACACAATGTTGGGAGGTATGTGTTAATATTATGACGGGATTCCTGACAGCATTACAGATCTCAGTTGTCCATCATCAAAATAACAAGACACATGGAGCATAGATTTCATTTAAACACAAATACTTCCAAGTCTATTGTGTATAGTATTTTCATACTGAATGATACTGAGGTATCATTCATGTATGTCTGCAAATTGGGGACTTCACTAATAATCGTTTGGTCTGTCTTCCTAACTACAGCATATTGTCTAGGAGGTATACAGTGGAAAGTAAGAGCAGCTAAGCTAAACACTAAGGATCGGACTGAAATATTTCTATCCATATTGTAATATCATTGGTTTAACTTTCAGTTTTATATTACTCAAGATAAATGCTGGTTTGTTTATTGTCTTAGGGACAGTGGCGGAACTTGTGCATGATGGGCCCAGGCCGAGGTTTAAGCAAGGTGCCTTGGTGCCAGGAGTATGTTGTGGGGCTCCCTTGTCTGTACTAAACTGGGGGAGAAGCCAACATGTGGGGGCATGTTGCATTGGAAAGGAAAAAAGTGTGATTAACGCAGGAAGTGCAGCACCATTTAGATTATATATATATATATATATATATATATATATACTGTATATATATATATATATATAGGAATATTACATACCCCACTACAGTTTTGTTTAGTGGTTCTGGTGCATAGGTTGAAATGTCTTAATTTTGCAAACTAATAAAGTTATGATAGTATCATCAGTCATTTTAAATCTAAAATACAACTGCATGGGGCAGCACCAAGGGCTCTGGCTAAGGGGAGGAGCCACCCTGGGTTGATATTTTCCTACATTGTAAAGTATATTTCAGGAAACTTTTACACATGAGTGCCAAATAAATGTCTCAAAGGGATTATATGCTCCAGTGATAAAAGTGTTGTTTTTTTATTTTAAGTTGACTCGCTTCTACTCTTTGGCAATGCATTTTTAATGTCTTCATTATGTCTACAGTTGCACATCACACAGTAAGTATCACATATATGCATTCATTTAGTCTTTTAGTGAATCTGTAGAAAATATATACAGCCATAGCTGAGTGCTTTTCAAAGCCACTTCTTCTAAATTGTTGACTAAATAATGGGCTGTTTTATTAGAGAAAGATTTGTTTAAATGTCCTAAATATCTAATTTCAAATGGCTTTTAGTTGACCTATCTATCTATCTATCTATCTATCTATCTATCTATCTATCTATCTATCTATCTATCTATCTACTACCGCAAACCCAAACATTTTTGAATCACGGCGCCTAAGAGTGTCAGAATTTTTTTCACGGCACGCCTTGGCCAAAAGTTTCTTATTAAGTAATTAAGAAAAAAATATTAAATAAAGTAAAATGTTTATCTTTAGGTTCAGTTATGTGGTGAGAGACAGGATTCGCTTGTGTTTTGCCACATATTTCATGACTAGAGGCCACTAGCACTGGTTTTGTCTATTGTATTGATCATAAATAACTAGAGATGAGCGCCGGAAATTTTTCGGGTTTTGTGTTTTGGTTTTGGGTTCGGTTCCGCGGCCGTGTTTTGGGTTCGACCGCGTTTTGGCAAAACCTCACCGAATTTTTTTTGTCGGATTCGGGTGTGTTTTGGATTCGGGTGTATTTTTCAAAAAACCCTAAAAAACAGCTTAAATCATAGAATTTGGGGGTCATTTTGATCCCAAAGTATTATTAACCTCAAAAACCATAATTTACACTCATTTTCAGTCTATTCTGAATACCTCACACCTCACAATATTATTTTTAGTCCTAAAATTTGCACCGAGGTCGCTGTGTGAGTAAGATAAGCGACCCTAGTGGCCGACACAAACACCGGGCCCATCTAGGAGTGGCACTGCAGTGTCACGCAGGATGGCCCTTCCAAAAAACCCTCCCCAAACAGCACATGACGCAAAGAAAAAAAGAGGCGCAATGAGGTAGCTGACTGTGTGAGTAAGATAAGCGACCCTAGTGGCCGACACAAACACCGGGCCCATCTAGGAGTGGCACTGCAGTGTCACGCAGGATGGCCCTTCCAAAAAACCCTCCCCAAACAGCACATGACGCAAAGAAAAAAAGAGGCGCAATGAGGTAGCTGACTGTGTGAGTAAGATAAGCGACCCTAGTGGCCGACACAAACACCGGGCCCATCTAGGAGTGGCACTGCAGTGTCACGCAGGATGGCCCTTCCAAAAAACCCTCCCCAAACAGCACATGACGCAAAGAAAAAAAGAGGCGCAATGAGGTAGCTGACTGTGTGAGTAAGATAAGCGACCCTAGTGGCCGACACAAACACCGGGCCCATCTAGGAGTGGCACTGCAGTGTCACGCAGGATGGCCCTTCCAAAAAACCCTCCCCAAACAGCACATGACGCAAAGAAAAAAAGAGGCGCAATGAGGTAGCTGACTGTGTGAGTAAGATAAGCGACCCTAGTGGCCGACACAAACACCGGGCCCATCTAGGAGTGGCACTGCAGTGTCACGCAGGATGGCCCTTCCAAAAAACCCTCCCCAAACAGCACATGACGCAAAGAAAAATTAAAGAAAAAAGAGGTGCAAGATGGAATTGTCCTTGGGCCCTCCCACCCACCCTTATGTTGTATAAACAGGACATGCACACTTTAACCAACCCATCATTTCAGTGACAGGGTCTGCCACACGACTGTGACTGAAATGACGGGTTGGTTTGGACCCCCACCAAAAAAGAAGCAATTAATCTCTCCTTGCACAAACTGGCTCTACAGAGGCAAGATGTCCACCTCATCATCATCCTCCGATATATCACCGTGTACATCCCCCTCCTCACAGATTATCAATTCGTCCCCACTGGAATCCACCATCTCAGCTCCCTGTGTACTTTGTGGAGGCAATTGCTGCTGGTCAATGTCTCCACGGAGGAATTGATTATAATTCATTTTAATGAACATCATCTTCTCCACATTTTCTGGATGTAACCTCGTACGCCGATTGCTGACAAGGTGAGCGGCGGCACTAAACACTCTTTCGGAGTACACACTTGTGGGAGGGCAACTTAGGTAGAATAAAGCCAGTTTGTGCAAGGGCCTCCAAATTGCCTCTTTTTCCTGCCAGTATAAGTACGGACTGTGTGACGTGCCTACTTGGATGCGGTCACTCATATAATCCTCCACCATTCTTTCAATGGTGAGAGAATCATATGCAGTGACAGTAGACGACATGTCCGTAATCGTTGTCAGGTCCTTCAGTCCGGACCAGATGTCAGCATCAGCAGTCGCTCCAGACTGCCCTGCATCACCGCCAGCGGGTGGGCTCGGAATTCTGAGCCTTTTCCTCGCACCCCCAGTTGCGGGAGAATGTGAAGGAGGAGATGTTGACAGGTCGCGTTCCGCTTGACTTGACAATTTTCTCACCAGCAGGTCTTTCAACCCCAGCAGACTTGTGTCTGCCGGAAAGAGAGATCCAAGGTAGGCTTTAAATCTAGGATCGAGCACGGTGGCCAAAATGTAGTGCTCTGATTTCAACAGATTGACCACCCGTGAATCCTTGTTAAGCGAATTAAGGGCTCCATCCACAAGTCCCACATGCCTAGCGGAATCGCTCCGTGTTAGCTCCTCCTTCAATGTCTCCAGCTTCTTCTTCAAAAGCCTGATGAGGGGAATGACCTGACTCAGGCTGGCAGTGTCTGAACTGACTTCACGT